>NW_024114195.1:0-57286 GCF_003073215.2 Triticum urartu
AGCAAGTCCACATACTCAACTATCATTTAGTCTTTCATAATTGCTAACACTCACGCAATACTTGTGGTTACGCAGTTTTAATCGGACACAGAGAAAGATAGGGGCTTATAGTTTCGCCTCCCAACCTTTTACCTCAAGGGTAATGTCAACAATAATAACTCATGCTCCCCTACATCCAATTAGATATATCTATCAGGATCTTTCCAACACACTGCGCTTGCCAAAGGATAAAATGTAAAAAGGAAAGGTGAAGATCACCATGACTCTTGCATGAGGTAGAAGATAATAGTAACAGATAGGCCCTTCGCAGAGGGAAGAGAGGTTGCCATGCGCTTTCAAGGTTGGATGCACAAAATCTTAATGCGAAAGAACGCCACTTTATATTGCCACTTGTGATATGAACCTTTATTATGCAGTCTGTCGCTTTTATTTCTTCCACATCACAAGATCGTATAAAGCTTATTTCCTCCACACCATTCAATCATACATATTTAGAGAGCAATTTTTATTGCTTGCACCGATGACAACTTACTTGAAGGATCTTACTCAATCCATAGGTAGGTATGGTGGACTCTCATGGCAAAACTGGTTTAAGGGTTTTGGAAGCACAAGTAGTATCTCCACTTGGTGCTAAGAATTTGGCTACACTACAAAAAAAATACACTTCCGTGATGATACGTGTTTGTCACAGTAGGTTGCGTTTTTTGTCATGCATGTACATCCATGACAAATTTATGACAGAATCAAGATAGTCATACCTGTGTTGTCGTAGAAGTGTTCCATGACATTACCAAAATTATCATCACGGAAGTGTCCACTTCCATGACGATAAATCGCGCGTCATAGAAGTGCTTTCATCAAGGGTGACCGACACGTGGCATCCACCGTAACGGAACGACATTAAGCTATTGGGTCGGGTTTTGGATCCGATAACCCGTTAACAGCCCCGACCAATGGGGATTTTCCACGTGTAAAATCATCATTGGCTGGAGGAAACATGTGTCGGCTCATCGTCGGGACAGATGTCATCCACTCATTGGATAGAAGGCGCCTATGATACGTTGACACATGGCACGGCCCAACAGAGGCCCATTCCTGTGAAAAGGCCGGCCTGTTTGACTTGGTCAAAAGGTGGCAGGCCGGCCCATGGAAAGCCTGTTAACGGCCTGTTCGCATATAGCCCATTTACAGCCCGCTAACCCAAGGCCCGTTACGCCCTATCCGAATTAGGCCCAGTAGCGTCATCTGGGCCATCCAATATGATTCCAGCCCGTTTTCACTTCTGGCCCATGTATGGCCCATGACGTCTTTCGGCCCATATGAGGCCCTATGTAACTCTTGGACTATTAATGGCCCATGGTGAAACTGGCCCGTAATGAACAGTGTATCACTTTACACCCATTAACGGCCCGTGGTGAAACTGGCCCGTAATGAACAGTGTACCACTTTATACCCATTAATGGCCCGTTATTCCGTTGGGCCGTCTCCAGCCCGTGTTATCTTTCGGCCTTCTCAGAGCCCATTTATTCTTGGGCTCATTTCCAGCATTCGTTTACTTACGGCCCGTTACTGTCATTTTCTGCTTGTGGGCCAAATTCAGCCAGTGGTTACAGTCGGCCCGTTTGTGGTCTGTTAATACGTTGGGCCGTTTCCATAGCATCATCAAATACGGCCTATTAATGATGGCCTGTTATGGTCGGCCCATGAATGGACGATTCCAACTCTAGCCCGTTTATGGCTAGAATGCGGTCTGTTTGGCCCATGTTTGGCCAATCGATCATACAGCCCGTATAAGGCCCATTGATGATATGGCCCGTAGAAGGCCCATTGATGATATGGCCCGTAGAAGTCCCACTGTTTATACGGCCGTAGAAGGCCCACTATTTCTATGGCCCGTAGGAGGGCCAGTGTCACTACAGTAAATATTAGCCCATGGTTATTGTGGCCTAGTTTTAAAAAATAGGTTATTGCTACCACTAGCAAACCGCAGAAAAAGAACTGCACTGACTACAAGCAAACAAATAAACAAGACAACAAGGAAATAAATAAGCAAGCAACTTACACTAGGCTATCACGGCTATTACACATATTACATCCACTGGGCATCAAAGTTCGCCACCAGTGCAAATATAGGGAACACAACAGCATATAAATGCCGCAGCAAAACAAGTCCAGAACTGAAACCACTTCAGAAGAGCTCAAGAAACAATATCCTGGGTACCCATAATGCTGGCAAGATGCTTAGCAAGCTTATTAACTTTCGCTTGTTTGGCGCTTAAGTCCTCCAGCGCTTGCTGTTGCACCAGAAAGTATGCATCTGAATTCTGCAGGGACTTTCTCAGTCCTTCGGCTTCCTGTCGCATAACATCTAATCGATGTCTTTCAACTTGAAGTTGAGACTCAAGAAGCCGAACTGATTCAGGCAATGAGTTCGAAGAGCTGGTGCCAGCAGTGGTAGCCAGTAACTCGAACACTACATCAAGACAGGACTTTGGGGTTTTCTCAATGTCTTCAATATAGTTTTTATCAGCTTTCTTGGAGACCAACAGGGATGTCTCACTATCTTGAACCTTATCTGCATTACTTCCTTTACCATTGCATAACAGGGTACTCTTCTCCAATATTTTATCCGCGTTCTAAAAGAGAAACAAACAAACACATCTCAGGTTTACAATGTAGTATATGAAACTCATTTTGGTAAACCAGTTCAGCAGTAAGGTGGACAGGATAACAGCATGAAACAAACATATATCTATGTAGTATGGTCACTGTATGGTCTATATCATTCTAGTTTATGTTGCCAAATCAAGATAGATACAGTGCAAATCATATCTATTTAAGACAAAGCAGCATAGACACAATATAAGTGTGGGAAACTACACAGCAATAACAACACTTGTAATGTGCATGGCATGAGAACATAACTGTTTATTCAATTGAAACTGAAATCAACATAGAGCAAGTTACAACAGCAAACAGCCAAACACGTTGAAGAAACAGGTTTAAAACATACCTGTTGCGCCATTGGAATTTCAATTGCATCCTTCAAATTTGAAATTAGTTGGTATTAGTAAATACAGTGATGCAAGAGAAAATTAGTATGAACCATAGCTACGGGACCTGACCTGAGAACAATTCTTCTCCTGCTTTAAGCGTTGACTTCGGGTTCGGAGTGGTGGTCCTCGTGATTTAGGCACTGCAGTTGCCTTACTAACTGCTCGTGTTTGGGTGCTCTGTGGTGGAGACGGTGCTATGTCAACGGGAACTGGGTGTCTATCTGCTGGGGTTGGGGTTAGAAGGGGTGTAGCTGGTTCTCTGTCCAACTGGATAGGGGTACAATCTGCATGAGTGTGGGTTATGTGTGGTGGGGCTGGTTCTTGGGCAAGTACAACCGTGGTTCTATCTGCATCGACAGGTAGCACGATCTTTTCTGAAGACCGTGTTTTTACTCCCATAGATACTGCCATCACTCCCTCCAATTGAAATGGCTAATAAACAAGAAAAGTAATTGAATGTACAGACATTGTAAGATAGACAGGTGCAATGGATAGTAGGGAAGAAAACATGGCATGAAATAATTCACATTTATGTTGTCTAAGCAAACAGAATAGCAGGACATAATTTCACATATATGATGGCTAATTAAATAGGATAGCATGACACAATTTTCACATGTATGATGGCTAACTAAACAGGATAGAATGACATACTTCAAAATATGATGACTATGTAAATAGGATGACATGATATAACTATACGATGTGTCTATTAAAGTGGTTGGCATGCCATAAATCACAAACATGCCGTCGATGGAAACATGATGGCATGATATAATTCACGGATAGAATGACATAATTTAAATATGATGACTATGTAAACAGGATGGGATGATATAACTATATTATGTCTTTAGAAAATGGGCTGGCATGCCATAATTCAGACACATGCTGTCTATGTAAACATCATGACATGACATAATTAAAATATATGATTTATATACTAAGGAAGTGAGTAGAGGGCAATCGCATATATGATGTGTCAACTAAGGAGATGGCATTCAATATTGTGTATATGATGTAAAAACTAAGCATTGCAGTACAACATATGCATTATATGAGTAATATAACCCTGCCAAGTTTGAGCATACACCTCAGGAGGATATTAGGACTGGTCATCTGCCTCTGAATCTTCCTCTGAAGAGCTATCTGTAACCAGCAAGATATCTGCTTCAGCAGGTAGCATTGTCTGCTCTGAAGACCTTGCTTTCACCCCTGATTTCTCCATCACCAATTCAAATGGCTGATGCACAGGAAGAGCAGTTGAATATACAAACATTGTCAACAAAAGCAATGAGAAATACAAAAAAAGAATGGCATGATATAATTCACATATATGACGCTTGCCTAAACAGCATGGCATTGCATAATTCACATACATAATGCCTTGCAACAAGATAACATTGCATAATTCACATATATAATGTCTTGCAACAAGATGGCATTGCATAATTCACATATATGGTAATTAGACACTAAACAGGTGGCATTCACACGAAGCATGTCTAAACTAAGCAAGACATAGCAATGCAAGAGACCATACACACGATATGAGCAACATAACCCTGCCAAGTTAGGGCATGCACCTCGGGGGGGGGGGATATGACTGGTCATCTGTCTCTGAATCCTCCTATGAGGAGCTATCGGTAACCAGAAAGACATGACCTTCGTCAGATAGCATTGTCTGCTCTGAAGACCTTGTTTCCACTCCAGATTTTTCCATGACCGTGCCAAATGGCTGATGCACGGGAAGAGTAATTTAAACTACTAAAATTATTGACAAAGTTAACACGTAATAAAAAAATGATGGCATGATATAATTCACATATAAGATGACTGGCTAACCAGGGTGGCATTGCAAAATTCACATATATGATGCCTGGCTAGACAAGATGGCATTGCATGATTCACATATACGATAAAGAAACTAAACAAATGGCATTGACACAAAGCATGTCTAAACTAAGCAGATGACATCTTTAATGTATACAGTAAGCAATGCAAGGCACCATATGCATGATATTACCAACATCAGCATGCCAAGTTAGAGCAAACACCTCATGGGGTAAATAGGAGTGGTCTTCTCCTTCTGAATCCCCCTCATAACAGTTATCTTCCTCTTGATTACGATCCAAAATGGGTGGAGGGGGGTGCCTTTGCGCCCACCATGGAACGACGTCTGCATGAATTTTTTTCCACGCAAGGCTCGTCTCTTTTGCTCGACATGATCAGTTCCATTGTGTACAATAACTGGCATGCATAGGAATAAAACATAGTGAGATTATGTAAGGAGTGCATGCACAAATCCAGAGTGATGGTAGAAAACTGTGGATAGACCCAAAACCAATGATAGCAGGCGGATAATAGCTTTAGTTAAAAAATACAGATAATGGCTCCTTTAATGTTTGTTTGCACCCAACATGAAACTCATAGTAGACACCGGAGAATAACCAGATAGTAGACAGATAGTACTGATTGCTGCCCCAATATGTACCCCACAACCATTTAAAAACTCAAGTTTCAGCATTAGTTTGGACCTGACTCGGAGTCTAATTGGTGAACACGACGATAATGTAGCATGTCATCATATTAAGCAACACATAACGTAAGCAGACACGGAAGAGTGCGACCTCTCTTGCGGACCTGTGTAGTCCTCAAGGTCATCTGCTCAGTTGATGATGGTAATGCAGTTGCCGTGGCTGCCGGCGGCGGGGAAGAAGATCTGAGGCGGCGAAAGACATTCTGGAGAGCGGATCCCTGCTGTGGTGAACCCTTCCGTCGTTGGAGCAGCTGAGCTAGGGTGGAACACAGCGCCGCAGGAGCAGGACAAACCACACAAGGTTTTCTTTGACACAAATCTGTAACAGAAGTAATTGAGTAAGGGCTTGTTTGAATTTGAGGATTCTAACAATGCAGGGATAGGAAATAGACAGGAATAGGATAGGAATGCACGTGCAAAACAGAGAATTTAAAAACACAGGATTTCTGCCAATCTGGGTGTTTGATTCACAACAATTGGAAGATCACAGGATGCAAAAAAGCATGGTGAGATTAAGTCAAACCACAAGAAAATGTACGGTTATAATGCTATTATGCTACTATCTCTTAGTCTTGTTCTTGATGAATAGGAATATGAAAAGGAGGAGAAGTGGAAATTAGAATTCCTACGGTTTTTCTTTCAAGGAGACACTAAAGGAACAAATCCTACAGTTTTCCTTTGCTCCATTCCTTTGCACCAAATTCATGAAAAGTAGTACCATAGGAAACTTTCCAATTCCAATGTTTTTCATTCACTTTTCCTTTCAAGCACTAGCGATTCTAGTAGGTAGGCTTGAGCAAGGAAAATCCTACACTAAAAAAATGTTTTTGTGCTACTTCTATTACTTTGGACCCAGACCACTGCCATACTAGCTCAACTCCCAGGCCCATCGACAAATGCACAACTCAAACGCACAGAGATAAATAATGATGGCGTTCAACAGAGTCCATCACGGATAGCTAAGTTGCCTGGTACCTCACTGCTTGTCATATAGTAGGATAAAATAATCGTATTTCCCGTTACTACGAGTGCTCAGTGGACAATATATATATAACATGTAGAGTAAAAAAGAGATGCAACAAGTGTACAACCTCTTTGGAGAAGCCATGTCGATCTCAGCGTGATTGGGTTGGCCGGTGAGGATGCTCCGGCTGACTTGGCTTTTGGAGGAGGGGAAGAAGATCTTAGGCGTCTGGAGATGGAGCCCGAGGTACTGCTCCGCTGTGATGGAGGGTTTCGTCGTTGGAGCAGCTCCGGTGAGTTGTACGACGCCGAGGCTGAAGCAGGACAAGAGAGACAACGGACGTAAAATACATAACCACAAAGTGCTAGATGTAAAATACATCAGCCGCTCATCTCTGAACTTAACTGTCGAAACTGAATTGAACTGTCGAAACTTAACTTAACTGTCGAAACTGAACTTAACTGTCGAAACTGAATTTTGCTGTCGAAACTGAATTTGCTGTCGAAACTGAACGCACTAGCAAGGTGAGGCTACACGTCGGTCGGCTGACTTTTTCATCTCTGGTCAGTCGATTTTGTAGCTTTTGGATACGAAATCAAGGGCCCGCGGTTCATCCTCAACCTCCACCCCCCTGAGCCGACCAAACAGCAGCCCCCCGCCGCCCGCGGCCGGCGGTGCGCCACCCCACCCGCCCCGGAAACACTCCCCGCCGCCGCCCCGGCCATCCCTCTAGGCCCCCCCGTGCCAAGCTTTTTCTCCGGAGATCCCCACGCCACCGCCCCGCCAACGCCCCGCCACCGCCGGCGACCACCGCCCCCATCCTGAACCCTAAGATAGATAGTGGGGTACCTCTCCGGCGAGCCCCCCTCCCCGCTGCGGCTGGTTCTTCCTTCACCCCAGCAGCATCAGAGTGAAGTGTAGCTAAATCGGAGCAGCATCGCAAGCAAGAGCAAGAGCAGCAGCGCGAGCAAGAGCAATAGCAAGAGCAGACCAGGCAGGGGACCAAGAGCAAGAGCAGAGCTGCAGCGCGAGCAAGAGCTAAAGCAACAGCAGGTCCTACTGATGTGGACGTCGCCGCCGAGGGAGCGACGCCGGGGAGGAAGTGGCTGGCGACGCTGCCGTGGATGGAGCCGCGCCGTGTCGGCTCGGGACCGAGCGCTGGCAGCACCGTGAGATCGAATCAAGAAGAAAATGCGGCGATTAGTGTACAACCTCTTTGGTGGCGCCGATTAGGCCGCAGCTTCATCCGAGGAAACGGTGATGATGATGCTCTTCCGGTGGTGCAGGTGAAGACGGCGGTGTGGGAATGCAGGTGGCGCGAAAGATGAGGGGAACATCGGGGCAGCTCCTTGGAGGTGGAGGACGGGGTGGCTGAACCGGCGGGACGATGAGATCGACGACGGATCCTCATCCAGTACGATGGATGAGGGACGTCGAGGTGTTGCTATGGACGACGTCATCGGGGAAGAGGCTCCGGCTGGGTGGCGAACGGAGCAGGGTGTGGGGTTTCATTGCGGGTTTTCGCGGCCTCGGTGTACGAATGGGTGGGCGGACGGATGGCAGTGGGGAACCATGGCTTAGAGACGCGCTTGTCCGAAATGTGGGGTAAGTTACGAAAGTACCCCCACCGATTTGAGGCGGTTCTTTCGGTTCAGGGGTACCACGGGCATTTCGCGTGTCGGGATTTCACAGGAGGTGGGAGTTTTTGCGCGCGTTGTAATTTCGGAATAGCAAGGCACGAGTTGAGATGGAGGGAGTTGTCGGAGCACAACGAGACAAAGATATATCTTAAATATTTCGGGCTAACAAGGCGCGGGTTGAAGAGGCGGGAGTTTCACAGCACGATAGACAGAGATGCTAGCTTGAATTTTTGACATAACAAGGCGCGGCTTGAAATTTCGGAAGAATAAGCTTAATGTGTACCCAAAAAAAGACAATTTGCACCTCAACACGCACAACACACACACAAACACCATTTAGACTAGAGTAAGGTACACGTGCATTGCACGCATGAGATTTGGCAACCAAATTATGAGTAAATACCACATTATAGCATGCAAGCTTTGAGTCATATATGCATGATGTAGATGTTCATTTAATTCTTATAGTTCATTTCATTCAAAATCATCTAGTTTTTATAAGAAAGCTAATCTATTTTAAGATTCATGGAATTGTGCGTCGTAAGACATAAAGTAAAAACAAATAATGGCAAATCTTGTAGAAAAACATTTGGGTAATTCTGTTATGGAAGATTCTAGAACAAATAAGAAGTGCTTGTGTTTTGATGTTTGTGCATTATGCTTAAGTTCAACCATGGAGTCTTCTAGATTATACATGTGGCGAAATCTGGTGGAATCTAGATGATATCCAACAGCCAGTAGTGCTCAAATTTGCCATCTTTGGACCATCGGATTCGCCTCATCCAACGAACATCTTTCAAAGTTAAAGTTACCCGCACACAATATAAAAAAATATAAAATATAATATATATAGGGGTATTGATATAGATATGTGATGCAAAAGCCGCCCATCATCTCCAATTAGAATAGTGTGTCCATGCACGGATGCGACGTGGCCAAATGATGTCTGCCATCGGTATCTCAGATTCAAATTAGTCTGACCTTGTTCAATGTGTATACATTACAACATGCTCGTTTCCAAACCACACCGCGCAGATCTCCGTTATATTCATGCATGCATGGGTTTCAAACATCATGATCTCTTATTCAAATATTTGAATTCAACTTTACATTGATTGTGACCTCACCTATTCAGCTATTCTTCTACACCCACACAATAGTCTTCTCTTTATAAGTGTACCACTAACTTTCTCTCATGCATGCATGCACACACACTACCAGTCGGCATTATCCATTGCACGCATGCAATCTTTTTCTTCAGGTCGGTCTCCCATGAAGGCACACACCAACACACATCCCCCTCTCCATCATATCGGGCATTCTTTATCTCTCACGCGTGCATGCACAACGATCAATGTTCCTCTATGTATGTGTGTATATAGCTAGGTCTTTCATAGTTTTCCACACAAACCGATCAATCGATATATCCAGTGAGGTCTCACCCTCTTTCCCACGTCCACATCGATCAATCTATACCTCTCTATATAGGATTAACATATATAGCTAATACACCCACATTAATTATGTATCCAACGTCCCCCTCTCATCATCCATGCCTTCCGCTTCATCTCTCAGACGCGTGCACAATGGCGAAGACAGGGGGCAGTAAGGGCCGTACCCCTCCCCCCTAACATCACTATATATCAAGGCTAATATGAATGTGATCATTAGACAATTGCTGCTAAAATGGTTTAAGTTCATGAATTGACCCTCCTCGTAAAGTATTAGCAATGCTTGGCCCCCTAGCTCATTTATTTTTCATGGCTCTGCCACTGCGCGCATCAGCGCACGTGTTCGTCCCCTCTCTCTAAATATCGATCTCGCACTTGTGCATTCCTTCATAGTCTCCCTCCACTCGGCTCCTCGCACCATCTTCTAGCCCCCACCAGATTTTGCCACATGTACAATCTAGCAGACTCCATGGTTGAACTTAAGCATAATGCACAAACCTCAAAACAACAGTGGTTCTCTTTTGTTCTAGAATCTTCCGTATCATAACTGCCCAAACTTTTTTCTAGTTGAATTGCCATTATTTGTTTTTACTTTATGCTTTACAACACACAATTCCATGAATCATAAAATAGATTAAGGGCTTCTTTGATTCAAAGGATTCTCAAAGGAATTTTGAAGGATTCTAATCATTAGGAATTTTTCCTATCTTGGTTGTTTGATTCGTTGGATTGTAAACCATAGGAATTTTTCCATATGATTCATTTGCACTAGATTTCATAGGAAACATCCCATCCACTCAAACCTCTTTGAAAGAATTCTGCATTTTTTCTATGCACAATCAAACACTCGTACAATCCTGTAGGATTCAAGATGACATTCCACTATAATCCCATGTTTGTCCTATTCCCGCGTTCTTAGCTTTTTTATAAAAACTAATTGATTTTGAATGAGATGAACTATAAGAATTAAACGAAGGGATACATCAGGCATATATGACTCAGAGCTTACATGCTATAGTGTGGTATTTATTCATAATTTGGTTGCAAAATCTGATGCGTGCAATGAACGTGTACCTTACTAGTACTTCGAGTATGTGCAAAACACATAAATTAGAATACCAATGGCACGCTACACAGTGTCTCTCTTACATTTCATGAAGCCATGTGGCACATGTGTAGGTGTTGTCGCGGCCTCCTTGCGTGGATTGATCACAGTGACGTGCTGCTGGTTCCAGAAGAATGTACTCGTCCTCCCTGAGCCATACTGGCGGTACATGCACGAAGTGAAGATGTGCACGCACGCCATGCAGGCACTCATTCCTCGCACGCGCACGCGGGTACATGGGCGGACGCAATTTTGTACCAAGATCCACCCCATGTGATAATTTGACGCGTGTAAAGTTGTTCACTTCATTGATGGTCAATTAATACAGTGCATGCAAATTGAGTGGACGTGAGGGTGGAAGAAAAACATTATTACTCCACTGCGCGCATGCGAGTAGTTAAATCGTGGGTTGCTAGTAGTACTTCCATTGGTCTCCTTCGTATTTTGTGCCAATATTTGACAGTAACATAATATTTACGCATTTGAGCAGTGTAGTACTTGAAATTTATGTTCCGCCAAACTCATCGGGAGCCGTTTCGGGCCTCGAAACCAAAACCATCAATTAATATTTACCTTGTTCCATCACATTCGAAAGCCTGCTCACACCTACTAGTAGTACGTACCAAACATGAACGTGTTCCCACTATGCATGTATTAGTACTAGTGCTAGTACTTAGGTTATAAAAAGGGGAACTACCTAACCGAAAATCACTCTACCTTTCCTCCTCATAAGTGCTTCCTCTTCGTCCGTCGTTGCCATGGCCGGTGAGCAGAGCTCTAGGTCAGAACTACTCGTAACAAGGGAGCGGCAACCAAGGCTGCAGAAAAAAGAGAGGGCTCGCCGCCATGCAGAGACCTCGAAAGATCTCTCACGGGCAGGCGATGGCTCCCAGGAGGGCCCTAGCCGCGGAGGCGAACATGCCGAGCCGGCGGAGCTGGAGTCGTTATCCCTCGACGGCATGCCCGATCAGCTCAATAAGCAGAAGGAGTTCATCCAAGGCTTGATGGAGTTGCTAAAGGAGAGCCTCGACGACATGCCCGCTGAGCTCAATCAACAGGGGGAGTTGACCGCCGGCTTGGTAATGCTGCTGAAGAAGAGCATTGCCTCAGAGAAGAAGGCGACCGGCAAAATCCTGCGACTTCGGGAGGACAATGCGAAGCTCTGCCACGAGATCGACCTGTTGAAGGAGAAGAAAGCCGGCTGGAAGAAGCTGCATGAGAATAGTAGTTCCTCGATGAAGATGCTGCAGGCCCTCGCCATGGAACAGAAGGAAGAGTTGGCGAAGCTCCGCATCGAGCACCCGGCTGCTGTCAAGGTACGTAATATGGCCGTGGAACAGCTGATGAAGGCTCGCGTCGAGAAATGCCGCGTCATGGACACAATGATGAAGATGGCGGAGGAGACGCGCAAGGAGATGGAGGTCGTGGAGGCAATGAAGAAGCAGTTACGACTCCACGGTGAATTAGATCATTTGGGGTGATAATCTTCCTTCTTCTTTTGCTCCTGTGTTTCATCTTTTGCTTCGGGTGTTTCACCGCACGTGTCACGTTCTCTCCGAGGCATGAATAGAACAATGTTTCTTGAGGGAATGAATAGAACAATGCTAACAATGAGATGACTAGCAAATTAGATCATTTTTTATCGCCATATGGCACTGGGCTACCATGTTTCGTGCTCCTCTGTCGCAGTACTACTCCAGTGGAAAACTTGAGTATACCGCTTGGTTCTTTGCTCCTCCTCAATCAGGTCATCGGCGCATTTATACGAGCAGTCAAATCACAAGGCCCCGCCTTCCAGCAGTAATGAGCCGTCAAATCACAAGGCCCTCACCTCTCGTGAAACCGACCAAGCTAGACTGCCCCGCCCTCTAGCCTTTAAAAAAATGTATACTTTTGTACAACAGTAGTATCGATGGATTGCGCCATGGAGCAAAACTTGAAATTAAAAAAAAGGTGGTACATATAGAGAGCGCTCATCGTCAAATTATGCATATAGTACTATTAAAAAGGCTAGTCACAATAATGGTGTCCAGCACAACCCACCCCTCAAATAAAACTAAGAGGGTGCTTGGATACATTTTAGTCCCATGACTAAAAGTAGTGGGACTAAAACATGCTAGCCTCACCCATGCTTGGATCCAAATACTAAAAAGGCTAAAATCAAGTTAATGAGCATTTATTATCCTCCAAACCCTCCAATCCAGAACTCGCCTGTGTTAAAGGAGAGGAGTTAAATGAGTAGTGAGGGAGTCCTAGATTAGGGGGTGTCCGGATGGCCGGACTATACCTTTAGCTGGACTCCTGGACTATGAAGATACAAGATTGAATACTTCATCCCGTGTCCGGGAGGGACTTTCCTTGGCGTGGAAGGCAAGCTTGGCGATATGGATATGTGGATCTCCTACCATTGTAACCGACTTTGTGTAACCCTAACCCTCTCCGGTGTCTATATAAACCGGAGGGTTTTAGTCTGTAGGACAACATACAGAACAACAATCATACCATAGGCTAGCTTCTAGGGTTTAGCCTCTCCGATCTCGTGGTAGATCTACTCTTGTACTACCCATATCATCAATATTAATCGAGCAGGACGTAGGGTTTTACCTCCATCAAGAGGGCCCGAACCTGGGTAAAACTTCGTGTCCCTTGCCTCCTGTTACCATCCGGCCTAGACGCACAGTTCGGGACCCCCTACCCGAGATCCGTCGGTTATGACACCAACATTGGTGCTTTCATTGAGAGTTCCTCTGTGTCGTCGCCATTAGGCTTGATGGCTCCTACGATCATCAATAGCGATGCAGTCCAGGGTGAGACCTTCCTTCCCAGACAGATCTTCGTCTTCGGCGACTTCGCACTACGGGCCAATTCACTTGGCCATCTGGAGCAGATCGAAAGCTATGCCTCTGGCCGCAGGTCAGATTTGGAAGTTTAAACTACACGGCTGACATCCGCGGGGACCTGACCTTCGATGGATTTGAGCCACTGCCGAACGCGCCGCACTGTCACGACGAGCATGATCTAGATCTGCCGCCGAACAGTGCCTTGGAGGCCGCACCCGCATCAGCTTCGACCCTTAATTCGGAGCCAACTGCGCCGATCGAGGATGGGTGGTTGGACGCCGCCTCGGGGGCTGCGATCCCAACGGCGATCGAGCCAAACACCAGCCCCGCACTCCACGAGACTCGTGACTCCAAGGAGCCGGACTCCTCTCTGGACTCCGAACCGTCCACGCCCCTGCCGATCGAATCCGATTGGGCGCCGATCATGGAGTTGACTACCGCGGACATCTTTCAGCACTCGCCTTTCGGCGATATTCTGAAGACACTAAAGTCTCTCTCTTTATCAGGAGAGCCCTGGCTGGACTACGGTCAGCAAGGTTGGGATACGGATGATGAAGAAATTCAAAGCCCACCCACCACCCACTTTGTAGCCACTATCGACGATTTAACCAACATGCTCAACTTCGACTCCGAAGACATCGACGGTATGGACGCCGATGCAGGAGACGATGAAGAACCAGCGCCTATTGGGCCCTGGAAAGCCACCTCGTCATATGACATATACATGGTGGACACCCCAAAAGAAGGAGATGGCGATGGAACAGCGGAGGATGACCCCTCCAAGAAACAGCCTAAGCGCCGGCGTCAGCGGCGCCGCTCAAAATCCCGCCAAAGAAAATACGGTGATTCCAGCATGGGAGATAATAATACTCCGGAGAGTGCCAAAGAAAACCCCCTCCAGCAAGATTCATCACAGGAGGATGGAGAAGCCAGCCCTCATGAGAGAGCGGCAGACAGAGAGGTCGAGGACGATAATTATATGCCTCCCTCTGAAGACGAGGCAAGCCTCGACGACGACGAATTCGTCATGCCAGAGGATCCCGTCGAGCAAGAGCGTTTTGAACGCAGGCTTATGGCCACGGCAAGAAGCCTCAAGAAAAAACAGCAACAGCTTTTAGCTGATCAAGATTTGCTAGTCGACAGATGGACTGAAGTCCTTGCGGCCGAAGAGCATAAACTCGAACGCCCCTCCAAGAGCTACCCAAAGCGCAGGTTTCTACCCCGATTAGAGGAGGAAGCACTTAAACCTACATCACCAGCACTTGATACGGCCGACCGGCCACCTCGTGGCCGCGACAGAGAGGCCTCTCGGCCCTCCACTCAAGCCGCACCCCGTACCAAGGCATGAGAAAATGCGCCAGACCTGCGAGATATGTTGGAGGACAAGGCAAGGCAAACAAGATCGATCTACGGATCGCGTGGGCGCCCCACGACTCGAGACGATAACCGTCACGCCGGAGACACATCCGGTAGGGCCGAACACATTAGACAAAGCTCATTGGAGCTATGTCGTGATATAGCCCAGTACAGAGGCGCCGCACACACACTATGCTTCACAGACGAAGTAATGGATCATCAAATCCCCGAGGGTTTCAAACCCGTAAACATCGAATCATACGATGGCACAACAGATCCTGCGGTATGGATCGAGGCTTATCTCCTTCATATCCACATGGCCCGCGGCGATGATCTCCTCGCCATCAAATACCTCCCACTCAAGCTTAAAGGACCAGCTCGGCATTGGCTTAACAGCTTGCCAGCAGGATCAATCAGTTGTTGGGAGGACCTGGAAGCCGCATTCCTCGACAATTTCCAGGGCACTTATGTGCGACCACCAGACGCCGATGACCTAAGCCACGTAATTCAGCAGCCAGAGGAATCGGCCAGGCAATTCTGGACACGGTTCCTAACAAAGAAAAATCAAATAGTCGACTGTCCGGACGCAGAGGCCCTTGCAGCCTTCAAGCACAATATCCGTGATGAGTGGCTTGCCCGGCACCTTGGACAGGAAAAGCCGAAATCTATGGCAGCACTCACGACACTCATGACCCGCTTTTGTGCGGGAGAAGACAGCTGGCTTGCTTGTAGCAACAATATGACCAAGAACCCTGGTAATTCGGATACCAGGGACATTAGTGGCAGGTCGCGTCGCAACAAGCAGAAGCGCCGCATTAACGGCGACAATGCTGAGGATACGACAGTTAATGCCGGATTCAGATGCTATAAATCCGGTCAGCGGGAAAAGCCATTCAAAAGAAACCCTAGGGGCCTGTCCAGTTTAGACCGAATACTCGACCGCTTGTGCCAGATACATGGCACCCCCGAAAAGCTGGCCAATCACACCAACAGGGATTGTTGGGTGTTCAAGCAGGCAGGCAAGTTAAATGCCGAAAATAAAGTCAAGGGGCTGCATAGCGATGACGACGAGGAGCCCCGACCACCGAACAATAGTGGACAAAAGGGTTTTCCCCCACAAGTGCGGACGGTGAACATGATATACGCAACCCACATCCCCAAGAGGGAGCGGAAGCGCGTGTTAAGGGACGTATACGCGGTAGAGCCAGTCATCCCAAAGTTCAACCCATGCTCCTCCTGCCCGATCACCTTTGATCGAAGGGACCATCCCACTAGCACCCGTCATGGCGGATTCGCCGCATTGGTTCTAGACCCAATTATTAACGGATTTCATCTCACTAGAGTCCTTATGGACGGCGGCAGCAGCCTGAACCTGCTTTACCAGGATATAG
Source organism: Triticum urartu (assembly GCF_003073215.2). Classification (NCBI taxonomy): domain Eukaryota; kingdom Viridiplantae; phylum Streptophyta; class Magnoliopsida; order Poales; family Poaceae; genus Triticum; species Triticum urartu. The sequence continues at coordinate 16,343 of NW_024114195.1, forward strand.
TGCGAAAAATGGGCATAGATCCCTCGAGGAGTAAGCCCACCAAAACGACCTTTAAAGGCGTAATACCAGGTGTAGAGGCTAGCTGTACAGGCTCAGTCACACTTGAAGTGGTCTTCGGATCTCCGGATAATTTCCGAAGTGAGGAGTTAATCTTCGACATAGTCCCATTCCGTAGTGGCTATCACGCACTGCTCGGGCGAACCGCATTTGCCAAGTTCAATGCGGTACCGCACTACACATACCTTAAGCTCAAGATGCCAGGCCCTCGAGGAGTAATTATGGTCAATGGAAACACCGAACGCTCCCTCCGAACGGAGGAGCACACGGCGGCCCTTGCAGCGGAAGTACAAAGCAGCCTCTCCAGGCAGTTCTCCAGTCCGGCCATTAAGCGATCGGACACCGTCAAGCGCGCCCGGAGTAACCTACAACAAGACCGCCTGGCACATTCCGAGCAGGCGTAGCAATGCGGCCCCAACCCCAGCCCTCGCAAAAATGCGACACCAGTGCTTCGCGTACATAACTACGCTCTAGAAATACCATGGGTACAGGGGGAGGGGCACCATCACGGCACGCCCGAAACACGGCTTAAACCGCACCAGGGGCTGCCGATTTTTTAAGTTTCTCTTACTTTCAGGACTCCATTCTTCGGAAGGCCTGTTCGGCAGTTCAATTGCCGCACAAACGATGCAAGAACCAGGGAAGCAGACAAGCAATTGCCGCATTACGGAACTCCCAGGTGGTCTCTATCACGAGCAGTATGCCTGTTTCGCATACCATTCCGCAGCCTGCCCCTGGAACATGTTAAATAGTCCAACCTTTTGCTTATCGCATTACTTGTATCGTTCTGCTTTGATCGCAGCCCTTTTTTAATAAATAATGCATAGCCTTTGTCTATTTTTGCATTACTCTTTTTTTTACAAATATATGTTCCTTAACGACATGTTGCACCCGTACACTTTGGTACGGCAAAAATACGCCAGGGGCTTAAGTACCCCTCAATATGGTGTGAGAAGTCCGAACACCTTAACAAGTGCGGCACCCCGAACTTATAGCATTATATGCATTGGCTCCGAATCATGTCTTGGGTTAATAGTTGGGTTTGCCCGGCTCCTATGTTTTGGTGCCTTACGTTCCGCTATGTCGGCTAAGGTAGCACTAGGAGAACTACTGCGATTGTGCCCCAGTTGAGCTGGGTCGAGCACCTCAGTAGAGAAAGCTACAATTGACTGTCATGATGAAGCGAGAGCTGGTCGCTGTTCGAGAGGTTTTTTGAGTCCCTAAAGACTTATGCCGCTTAGAGCGAGGAGTCGGCTCTGTCCGGCCAAGGCGTGGATAGCGCCCCGAACTCGGTCTTCCGAATACCAGGGGCTTCGCCGAAATTTAAAATTATAGAATTCTATGGCTAAGTGAGAGTGTTCACGCATTATAGTCCGATTGCCTTGTTCGTTGTGCTGAGCGCCTCCCTCGAAGGACCCAAACATGGGAAAAAGAGCGCTCAGGTTTAGCCCCGAACACCCCAGCACTAGCGGCACGGGGGCAGAAGCCGACGACTCGCCATCTCTCAAAATTGATAAATAGCCGCACGGAAGGTAATATTTTAAATTCCAACAGCGTTTCTTAGGGCATATGAACAAGTTTTCAGCGCACAGGACAAATCGAGCGAGTTTTACTCAAAAATTACATCCCTGGAACATTCATCCGCCATAAGGCGGGCACCCTTCAGAATATCCTTATAATAATTCTCGGGCTTGCGATGCTCTTTCCCCGGCGGTGGCCCGTCCATCACAAGCTTCTCAGCATCCAGCTTGCCCCAGTGCACCTTAGCACGGGCAAGGGCCCTACGGGCACCTTCAATGCAGACGGAGGGCTTGATGACTTCGAGCCTTGGACAGGCCCCCACCAGCCGCCGCACTAGCCCGAAATAGCTCCCAGGCAGAGCCTCTCCAGGCCACAGCCGAACTATGAGGCCCTTCATGGCCTGTTCGGCCGCCTTGTGGAGCTCGACCAGTTGCTTCAGCTGGTCGCTCAGGGGCACGGGGTGTCCGGCCTCAGCATACTGAGACCAGAACACCTTCTCTGTCAAGCTGCCCTCCTCGGCTCGATAGAACGCGGCGGCATCGGACACGCTACGGGGAAGATCTGCGAATGCTCCTGGAGAGCTCCGGATTCAGGTAAGTAACAAGTAACTCACGTTTATGTGTTTGCTTTGCATAAAGAATGCCTTACCCTCCGCTATCTTTTTCACCGCATCCAACTCCTGGAGGGTCTTCTGGGATTCGGCCTTGGCAGACTTGGCATTTTCAATAGCCACCGCGAGCTCGGACGCTCGCGTCTTTGAGTCAAGCTCCAAACTCTCATGTTTTTTCATGAGAGCCTGGAGCTCTTGCCGCACCATGCCAACCTGGGCCTCATACTTCTCCCGCTCGGTGCGCTCCGTGGTCGCCCTCTTCTTGGCCTCGAACAACGCTTGCTTAAGGGTCGCCACCTCAGACGTGGCCCCTACAATAGCCACGATAATCCTGTCATTTTTTGCAATTGCACTTTTTTATATATATTTAAACAAGGTATTTCTTACCTTCCTTGTCCTCGAGCTGCTTCTTGGCACGCCCGAGCTCTTGCTCGGACTGCTCGAGGTTCTGCTTTAGCGTGTCCACTTCCGCAGTCAGTGCGGCGGACGCCAGCAGAGAAGCCTGCATACGCATATTGCCTCCTTTTTGTTAGACTCCTGCGAATTTTATTTGATCCTCTATTCGGCTTTTCTTCCCGAACGCCAAACAGAGCATCGGGGGCTACTGTCTATGCGGTAATATTATTTACACATTCTTTACTTACCTCAAAGCCTGTTAAAAGGCTAGCACAAGCTTCAGTCAGTCCGCTCTTGGCGGACTGAACCTTTTGGACCACCGCACTCATAATGGTGCGGTGCTCCTCGTCGATGGAGGCGCCTTTGAGCACCTCCAACAGATTGTCCGGCGCCTCCGGTTGGACGGGGGTCACCGGCACGGTGGGCTTGCTCCTCTTGGAAGGAGGTCGCCCGCCGGACTCTGGAACCTTTGAAGGTTCTAGAGCGGTGTCCGGCCTAGAGCCGGACTTGGAGCCCTGGGGGGTTTTATCCCCTTTACTCCTGGAGTCCGGGAGGTCGCCTTGCGGCGCCTCCAGGACCACCTCCTCCTGGCTTGGAACCTGTTGGGACAACACTTCAGCGTCGTCCGTAGGGCGGGGGGAGGTAGCCGTCGGAAGCGAATTCACATCTGACAAGTCCAGTGAGCCGCTCGACGACGCGTCGAGCCGGTCTTTGGGTGGGCTGCATAAACATATTCGACATAAGGGAAAGCTGTGCAATAAACGAATACTATGAATTACTCTGGTATCCGGATACTTACGATTTTGCCAGAGGCTTGGCCCTGGGCGGCCACTCCTCTCCGCCGTCGTCGGCGTTGGTGGAATAGTCCGGAGGAAGGGTTTTCCCCTTCTTGGACCCTCCAGCCTCCCCAGAGAGGGCGGCCTTCCTTTTCTTTTCTCCTCCCGCTGGAGGGGGAGAGGTCTCTTCTTCTTCCTCCTCGTCTTCACGAGAGGAATGCGCCTCGGAACCGTCGGATGATGGGTCCGACACCTCCTGGCACCGGGCACTCTTTCGAGTCCCCGTGGCCTTTTTCGCGGCCTTCTTCTCCGGCACCACATAGGGTGCCGGAACCAGCAGCTTCGCCAAGCGGGCATCAGCTGGGTCTTCGGGCAAGGGGGCTGGACAGTTGATCTGTCCGGACTTCGCCTTCCAACTCTGTCAAAGGGAAGGGAGCTTAGATCCCACATTGAGTTAAACTATGGAAAACCAATACCCTGTAAAAAGGTACAAACAACTTACCGTGCTAGCGTGACGCTGCGCGCTGAATCCGCGATCCTCGGTGGCGGATGCAGGAGCCTCGGCGCCCTTGAAAAGCACCTTCCAGACATCTTCGTACGTAGTGTCAAAGAGCCTGCTCAGAGTTCGGTGCTGCGCCGGGTTGAACTCCCACAGATTGAAGGCCCGTTGTTGACACGGGAGGATCAGGCGGATGAGCATAACCTGGACTACGTTGACGAGCTTGAGCTGCTTGTCCACCAGGGTTTGGATGCATGTTTGCAGTCCAGTTACCTCTCCTTTGTTGCCCCACGACAGGCCCGTCTCTTGCCAGGACGTGAGCCGCGTTGGGGGTCCGGACCGGAACTCGGGGGCTGCGACCCACTCAGGGTCGCACGGCTCGGTGATGTAAAACCACCCCGATTGCCACCCCTTCAGGGTCTCCACAAAGGAGCACTCGAGCCATAAGACGTTGGGCATCTTGCCACCATGGCGCCTCCGCACTCCGCCTGGTTGCCGCGCACCACCTTCGGCTTGACATTGAAAGTCTTGAGCCATAGGCTGAAATGGGGGTGGATGCGGAGGAAAGCCTCGCACATGATGATAAATGCCGAGATGTTGAGGATGAAGTTCGGGGCCAGATCATGGAAATCCAGGCCGTAGTAGAACATGAGTCCCCGGACGAATGGGTGGATAGGAAAGCCCAGTCCGCGGAGGAAGTGGGGAAGCTACACTACCCTCTCATGGGGCCTTGGGGTGGGGAGGAGCTGCCCCTCTTCGGTAAGCCGGTAGGCGATGTCGTTAGACAAGTATCCGGCCTTCCTCAGTTTTTTGATGTGTCCCTCCGTGACGGAGGAGACCATCCACTTGCCTCCCGCTCCGGACATGGCTGGAGAAGGTTGAGGTGGGGAGTGCGGACTTGGGCGCTGGAGCACGAGTGCGCGAAAATGGATAGGCAAAGGAGGAAGAAGGCGTAGGTGAAAAGGTGGATCCTTATCCCCTTATATGGGTGGACGCAACTACGTGTCCCCACCAGCCTGGTAAAACTCGCTTATCTCCAAGCGCCGTAATCAATGGCGCAGTTGGGTTACCTACGCCCGTATTGATGAGAATCCCGGAATAAGGGGACACGATCTTTGCTTCGACGAGACGTGCCAAGGAAACCGCCTCGCATGACACGCTGAGGTGGGATAATAAAACGATTCGAATAAAGGCTTGGCCGTGGTGCGATGTCACACTACAGAATACGTCAGCAGATTAGATTTGTGTAAATATTATTCTCTCTATGGCAATATGTGGAAACTTATTTTGCAGAGCCAGACACTATCTTTGTGTTCAAAATCTTCTATGAAGTACTTGGAGGAGGAACCCGCCTTGCACTGCCGAAGACAATCTGCGCGCCGGACTCGTCTTCATTGAAGCCTGGTTCAGGGGCTACTGAGGGAGTCCTGGATTAGGGGGTGTCCGGATGGCCGGACTATACCTTCAGCCGGACTCCTCGACTATGAAGATACAAGATTGAAGACTTCGTCCCGTGTCCGGGAGGGACTTTCCTTGGCGTGGAAGGCAAGCTTGGCGATACGGATATGTGGATCTCCTACCATTGTAACCGACTTTGTGTAACCCTAACCCTCTCCGGTGTCTATATAAACTGGAGGGTTTTAGTCCGTAGGACAAGATATAGAACAACAATCATACCATAGGCTAGCTTCTAGGATTTAGCCTCTCCGATCTCGTGGTAGATCTACTCTTGTACTACCCATATCATCAATATTAATCAAGCAGGACGTAGGGTTTTACCTCCATCAAGAGGGCCCGAACCTGGGTAAAACTTCGTGTCCCTTGCCTCCTGTTACCATCTGGCCTAGACGCACAGTTCGGGACCCCCTACCCGGGATCCGCCGGTTTTGACACCGACAAGTAGAGAGAGGACTAATCCACATTTTAGTAGGGGTACCCCTGACTAAAAAAATTTAGTCTCAAGACTAGTTTTAGCCCCTCTTTAGTCAGGGGTTCTTGGAACTTTAGCCTCTTAAAGAGACTATTTTTAGTCAGACTAAAATAAGTCCCTTGGATCCACCACCGGCTAGTGAAGGTGCTGTGGAGAAGTAGATCGATGGAGGAGTACAACCGATACGTGAGGATCGCAGACGGCGACCCTGTGAAGCTAGCTAGGATGTTGGAGATACATCTTGGTTTGACAACAAGGACCAACTAGCGACGACAGCGACATCCATGGCCAAATATCTGCAACAGAGCGAAAAGGTGGTGATACTCCCAGAGGGAGTCGCGCCGGAGTACATAGAGCTGCTCCTCTGGGCCATGGAGCAAACATATTCACTGAATCCGATCGTGAGGGAGCGGTGGTGGGAGTATCGATCCCAGATGGAGCATCCACCAGATATTGAAGGATCGAGCATCTACAGGGTGCCGTTTGTGAGGGTGTCCTGCCAGAGCGAGCCGGTGAAGTCTTCGTTGACCGAAGCCAACTACAAGAGGAGAAAAGCAGTTGGCCGGATGACGCTTCCCCGCCATCGTCTCCCTCGCCGTTCACATCGTCTCATGGGGCGGCTGTCTGCCGCCGAGGAATAGGAGGGGGCTGCCCCTCCCCAGCCCAATAGTCGGGCAGGTTGTGAATTGTCAGGAGGAGCTTAGGGTTGTCAGTATTTGCAGGTTGTGAATTGTGTTTTGTGTCGTGTATTTTGAGAGTACTTTCAGATATGAATGTCTTTTGAATTTCAGATTTGCAGTATTGAGCATATAAAGTATTTTATGAATTCTAGAGATCTATTTTTAGCACTTAAAAAATGTAGTTTCATAGGAGTATAAAAGTGCAGACAATGTGATTCTCAGAGAAGAAACTGCAAGTTCAGTTTCAGATAAGAAACTGCAACTTTCAGAGGCAGAGCATTTATATTAACACGGCCTTTTCAAACAGGGTTAACATCATGTTGGAAGTTTTATTCATGGTCAAAAATTGAGCTACCAGCCAGTTAACATCATGTTGATCAACATTCATGCATAGCACATCTTCATATGATGCACAGTAAAAATGCCCACACAATGTCGAGTGCGCGAAACACAGAGAAAACGTGGGACGAAGTTTAGGCAAGTGTTGGACGTGGTTTTGAGCTGCCCCGTCTAGGCTTTCATTTTTAACATGCGCAGCCCATGACCTCGGATGGGAGGTCCATAGGCCTGTTTGTATTTTCTTAGGGCCGTCATGTATCGACCGGCCTATGGACTTCCCATCCGAGGTTTTATTTTTGGCAGCCCAATTTATATATTTTTTTGAAGAAAACGCAGAGGTCTGTTCTATTTTTTCATATAAGAATAGGAACGCCAGGTCCAACTTATGTTTCCCTTCTAACTATATTATATATATTTAAATTATTTTATATGTTGACTGTTTAGTTCACATACTCCCTCCTTTTCGGTTTATAGGGCTTATCTCAAAATTTTAGTTTTTTCATTTTATAAGGCTCAATTTGGTTGTTTTCCATCACATTTTCAGATTCCAAGGTGCATTAAATCATTGCATGCAAGTATTAAGAGAAAATTGACCAATGGATGTACTTTATGCATGCATGCATTGCAATTTATGCATTGATAAACATAATTTTTTGAGGAAAACAAGTGCATTAATTAGGTGCTTTTGCAAACTACAAAAAGTATTCCACCATTCATCATCTACCTTGGTTGGTGAGATTTTTGAATTGAGCCCTATAAACCGAAAAGGAGGGAGTAATTGGCAAATAGATCTCACCGCCGCCCCCCGCCTCCTGACTTCGGTTGCGCCTGCCCCCTCAGCAAGTCCGCTCACGCGCCCCATGGAGTCGCTGGCCATATCCATGGGGGAATGGCTGGAAGACAGGTAGATGTACAAGTTGCATCTCCCACATGTCTACAAAGCCTTCCCGCGGATTCTCCAGCCGCTCGACTCCGTCGCGCCGGCGGTGCTGCGGGAGACTCGAGGGAGGAGATGGAGGGAGCGGGCGATGCGGATCCGTGACGACGCTCTCTCCTAGACCCAGTGCACGTGCGAATGGAGGGAAGCAGAGGAGGAAGCTGCGAGGGAGGAAGCCGAGGAGGGACCGAATCCGTTCTCTCACTCGCGCAGGTATGCTCGGATGTGCAAGGATCATGTGGATTGGGAGCTGCTGAATCTAGCCCTGTGGATCTACTTCGAAGGAGATTTCTCAGAGAAGCACAGGATGCCCCACCCCAGTGAGCCGCCGATTGCGTTCATTCGATGGGCGAAAGGAGAAGTGAATTCAGGAGATCCACGCCGTGCTGCGAGATGGGAATGCTTGACTGGACTCCTGCCCACCAGCACGCCACCGGAGCCGGAGCAGGTCGATCCCCTACCTTACCTCTCCCCCAAACCTGCAGAAGATTGAAATTAGGCTTGCAGTCTACTTCAATTGAGCTGTCTGGTGGTTATTTCTGCTTCCTGAGAGACAACATCTGGCTGGAGGATGAGAAGGAACCAGGAACTCTGATGAATTTCCCCTATCACAATGGGGGGAGCGCCGGTTGGGCAATGGTACGGCCCACCTCCACCCCAAATGGGGGCACAATCTGGACAGGCTCCTGTAATTGCCCAAGATCAATTTTCTGGTGGTTCTGACTCTCAGATCAGTGGGAAATCTCAAGGCAAGAATTAGCAAAAGAAGATATAGGACATCCAGAAAACTGCTCCTGCCCGTGCTTCGGGCCTTATGGCATACTCTGAGGTGATCTGCTACAACTATGGAGAACCAGCGCATCATTTGGATAAATGTGTCAAGCCCAAGAGTTGTTTTATATGCAAAATGGTTACCCATAAAGTTGAGAATTACCTTGTCAGAAGGAAAACACACAGTTCTGCTAGATATGTTGGAAGTGCTGCTCCAGGATTATGTCCACCATTGACAGAATTTTCTGTGACACAGAATTAGATAGTTTCTTTTCCCTTTCTAGTTGTAGAGCTCTGCCCAATGTGGTAGTGACCACACTCCTTTGCTCTGGGACTCTAGTCTTAACCAAACTCCAAAGAGCAATAGTTTTAAATTTGAAAAGTGGTGGTTGCTTAGAGAAGATTTTACCAAGCTAGTCAGGAAAATCTGGAATGAGCCTACTGGGAGCAGCTGCCCCCTAGAAAATTGGCAGATCAAAATCAAGAGATTTAGAAGAACTACCAAAGGGTGAAACTCCAATGAGGAAGCTAATCTTAGAAGATACAAAAGGCTTCTCCTCCTTGAGTTTGATTCTCTAGATATTAAGGCAGAAACCACTGACCTCTCTGAGGCTGAGACTAATAGATTAAACTTTGTCCATGGAGAGCTCATGAAAATTTGGCTTCAAGAAGAAATCAAAGCCAAACAAAGGTCTAGAGATAGGAACATTAAGGAGGGTGATAGAAATACTGCTTACTTCCATGTAGTAGCTAACCAGAGGAGGAGGAAAACCCTCATTCACTCCCTTGATAGCCCTAATGGCCCTGTTACTGAGGTAGATGAGATGCTGAAAGTGGCTAGTGACTTCTACAAAGACCTGTTTAAGAAAGAAAACCCTTCTGGGTTCTCTCTACAAAACAATTTTTCTCTGATTCTGAAAAAGTCTCTCCTGCTGAAAATGAGCTACTAGAAGCCCCCTTTTCAGAGACAGAGGTGATGGAAGCCATTTTTAGCTCTTATCCTAATGGGGCTCCTGGTCCTGATGGGATTCCTTCTTGTTTTACCAGCATTTTTGGGACTTGGTGAAAAATGATCTTTTAGATCTTTTCCAAGACTTTCATAGAGGAGAGTTGGATCCAGCAACTTACTCATGGGGGCTCTGTTGGGGTCAAGTTAAATAACTGCGAAAGTAATTTTTTTCCTTGCTGGTAAAGGCCTTAGGCAAGGTGACCCCGTCTCCCCGCTTTTGTTTAATTTAGTAGTGGACGTTCTTACTAAAATGCTGAGCAAAGCTGCTGATCATAGTCTGATTGCAGGGCTCTGTCCTGAGGTCTGCCCTGGTGGCATCATCTGCCTTCAATATGTAGATGATACCATCCTTTTCTTAGACAATGACTCCACATGTGCTAGCAATCTAAAAACTGTTCTAACCTGGTTTGAACAAGTCTCAGGCATGCGAATCAACTACTCAAAAAGTGAACCTCATCCCTATTAACATGGATGATCAGGAGTTAGCTGACTTCCTCTCTATTCTAGTCTGTAATAAAGGTAACTTCCCCATTTAAGTACCTAGGTATCCCTCTCCACTATGATAAACTGAGGAGAGAGGATATCCAACCCCTTCTAGATAAAATCATTAAAAGGATTGCTGGGTGGAGGGGCAAACTTCTCTCTTACAGAGGTAGATTGATCCTCATACAAGCTTGTTTGGCTAGCATTCCAGTGTATCTCCTCTCCTTCTTCAAGTTCCCTAAATGGGTAGTGAACCTCATCAATTCTCAGATGTCCCATTGCTTGTGGAATGATTTTGAGGGAAATAGGAAGCTACACCTTGCTAATTGGGCCCTAGTCTCCATGAAAAAAGATTTTGGAGGCCTAGACATACCTAACCTCCAAGAAATTAACATATGTCTTCTAGCGTCTTGGAATTAAAGATTCTATGAGGAAGACCTGAAACCCTAGAAGCTTCTGATTGCCCATAAATACCTTGGAAATAAACCTAATATTTTTGTCCCTTCCTCCAACCCTAAGACTTCTAGATTCTGGAAAGGATTAAAATCTATTATGCATGCTGTGAAATTTGGCTACAAATGGAACATAGGGGATGGGAGCAGAACCAGGTTCTGGGAAGATACTTGGTTTGGCACATCCCCCCCTAGTAGTCCAATTTTGGACTATTTACTCTGTCCGCAATGAGCTTAACAAAAGTGTCAATGAAGTTTGGGACGGTCAATGCCTAAAACTCTCTTTTAGAAGGAACTTTAGTGATAGTCTCATGGAACAATGGTTCCAGTTGGAGGAAATTGCGAAAAGCATTACCTTTACTGCCGAGCCGGATGCCCTGATTTGGCAGCTGGACAATAAGGGCAAGTATTCCTCCAGCTCCCTCTATCATGTTATCAACTTTAGAGGAGTTCAACCCGTGTTTATCCCTGCTGTCTGGAAATTGAGAGTTCCCCCTAAAATTCATGTATTTCTCTGGCTTCTCTCCAAAAACAAATTGATGACTAGGGATAACCTTAGGAAGAGACACATTATCAAACCCCTTGATTGTGTTTACTGCTTGGAACAAGAGTCTTGTTCTCACCTATTTTTTGAATGTATAGTTGCTAAACATCTCTGGGCCCACATTGAGGAATATTTCTCTAGTCAGATTGGCTCATCCTTCGAATCTGTCGCCAGATTCTGGATTGCTACAAAAAAGTGCTCAGTTTTAAACACTGTTAGCTCAGCTGTCCTTTGGTGCCTCTGTAAATATAGAAATGCTATGATTTCCAGTAACACCTCCTGGATTTCCATTTCGCAGGTCTTGAGGTTGATCAGGAACATGGTGAGGAACTAGGCGATTCTCTCCTCCGGATCGGACAAGGACAAGTTGATGAGCTTCGTGGAAACCCTAACAAGATCCCTTCAGAAACCATTGGCGATCACTTATGGCTAAACAAGGTTCGGCCTGCTCTGGGGCTGGACCCGTGGGCTCGTCTCAAGATCTCTGATGAAGATGATGGGCACCTGGCGCCGAAAAAGAGGGACATCCACCATGCTACGCCTTCCAGCCCGGTGTCTCCGCTTGCTTACTGGTCGCCGCAGGCTGACACGGCCCCTTGGCTGAAGACCATGAAGGCTTCGCTGGACCCTCCTTGTGTCATTTGAGTGCTCTATCCACTCTACCTTTGGCACCGCTCGGGTGATTTGTGTTCTTCAGAGAACTTGTTCATCCCCCCTAGTTTGTAGGTTTTCTACCTTTGCTTTCGAATTGCTCTTTGAGCTGCTGTATCAGAATAGGTTGTGGTTTCATTCTCAGCAATGGAACCGGGGAGATGCTCCCTGTTTTTCTAAAAATATATATATTTTATATGTTATCATATATTATTTTTATTGTCATCATATATTTAACAGATACTTACATATATAAGAAAACAATATCCCACATCTTATTAACTTATAAAAATAGTTTCTTAACAAATAAAATCCTGGATTGTTTTGGCACGAAAATCCTAGTGATTGTATACAAAAGCTTGGTAAGATTTAAGGACGAATGTAATAATATCACTTATTATTTAAATATATTTATAACAAAATGCTCAGCCCCTTTTTATTTTTTGATAACATTGCTGGCCCAACCCAACATTATAATTAGAATCAGCCCAGCAAAATCGTGTATTTCAAGAAAGTGCAAATGGCCCGTAATTTTTTAGGAAATAAAATAAACGGGCCTCATGGACGCTACATTATTTGTTCACCCAGCCCAGCTAATGGCTGTAATTCAAAAAAAAGATCAAATTGACTGTAAATTCTACCGTGCAAAAAAAGATTGTAAATTCTGAAAAAATGGGTTGAATACGTGCCACATTTTTGGAGGGTGAAATGTGGGCCAATAGGTCGAAGCCAATGCAAGTCGTTGTCAATTTAGTCAACAAATGATTCTGACATGTTAGCCGTTGGATTTACATCCAACGACCGGCATCCATCTTAAATCTCTCGTCTTCTTCCTCCAGCGCCGCCGGGACCACCTCCCGCCTCCTGCTGCTAGCAGCTCTGCTTAGCACGCTTCGCTATGAAGCGCTACTCCACCGTTGGCCAGGCCATCCCTCCACCCCTCCACACCTCCTGTTCTTCTCCACCGACTGCCGAACCACACCGCACTAGAACCGGTTAACCCTCATACACCTCTTTGTCTGTGACTCTACTCCCGCGTCTTCCCATCTCAGGCTCATTGCTATCCGGGACCTCACCGTCGTCCACCACCTTGGATGCGCTCGGCGCGGCGTGGTCAACATGGTCAATGAACGACACCATCGGAAGTAGACTGTGCGTGGAGAGGCTGACAGCTGGGTCCACGGCCGCACACAAGGAAATGCCTCCTTATTACGCGCAAAATAATGATTCCTCCACCTGACATCTGGGACCCACCGGAAGGGCCTCTGTATTTCACGAAATAAAGTGCCCCCCGCTGACATGTCGGACCCACCAGCTATCTTCGCACGGAAGGAAGTGCCTCCTTATTATGCACAAAAAATGAATATCCCCCCTGCCAGCTGGAACCCAGCATAGTGGGAGGCTGACTTGTGGGCCTACCAAGTTGACAGGGACGGAGGGCTTTGTCAACTTAGTCAATATGAACGATTCTAGCTCCTGTTACCGTATGATGTTCATCCAATGGCCGTAGTGCTTCTTCAACATCTGGTCGTCTTGCTCCAGCCGCCCAAACCAGCGCCGGTCATGCCACGTGCTCCTGCCTCCCGTGGCTGGCTGTGATGCCGCGGAGGCCTCACCACCCCCTACTACTCCCACCGCTGGCCAGGCTGTCCCTCTACTCACCCACACCCCCTATTATTCTGCGGCGACAAAAGCCTCACACCGCAGCCGAACCAGTGAACCCTCGTACTCCTCTTTGCGTGGGCATCCACTGCTGCGTCTTCCCCGGCTCCGAGTCGTCCCCTTCCTAGTCCTCGCCGTCGTCCACCGCCCTGGTGCTCTCGACGCGGCGTGGTCAACAACTGACTTCCATCGGAAGAGTACTGTACGTGGAGAGGCTGACAGCTGGGTGCACGGCAGCCGCAAGGAAATGCCTCCTTATTACGCGGAAAATAATTATTCCTCCACCTGACAGCGGGGACCCACCAGACAGGCCACCAGTATTTTGTGAAAAAAATCATTTCCCCCTAACTGTTGGGACCCACCAGACGGGCCACTGTATTTCGCGAAAAAATGTTCCCCCCGCTGTCAGCTTGGACCCACCAGAAGTGCCTCCTTATTACGCACAAAAAGATGAATACTCCCCCGGCTAGCTGGGACCCACCTTCCTGGGAGGCTGACTTGTGGGCCTACTAAGTTGATGGGGACGAAGGGCTTTGTCAACTTAGTCAATATGAACGATTCTAGCTCCAGTGACCGTACGATGTCCATCCAACAGCCGTAGTGCTTCTTCAACCTCTGGTCTTCTTGCTCCAGCCGCCCAAAGTAGCGCCGGTCGTGCCGTATGCTCCTGCCTCCCGTGGCCGGTTGTGCTACCGTAGAGGCCTCACCGCCCCCTACTATTCCCACCGCTGGCCAGGCCCTGCGGCGACGGCAGCCTCACACCGCAGCCGAACCAGTGAACCTCGTAGTCCTCTCTGCGCGGGCTTCCGCTGCCACGTCGTCCCCTTCCTAGGCCTCGCCATCGTCCACCACCATGGTGCTCTTCGCGCGGCGTGGTCAACGTGGTCAAGGAATGACTTCCATCGGAAGAGTACTGTACGTGGAGAGGCTGACAGCTGGGTCCACGACCACAGCCCAGTTTTTTTGTGATTTGCCAAGTCGCTTTGTCAGGCCTGTTGGGCTGCAAATCTTTCAAGACGAGGAGAGCTTTCATTCGGCTCGCCGAGAAAATGGCCCATCAGTAATGAGAAATGGGTTGTACATTTTTAAAACACATCAAACCAGCAATTAGTTTCAAATATCTTTTTTTCATTTCAAGATTTTAAATTACATTAATTTTTATGCGTGGAGAATTTGTTGGATTTTATATTGATATACATTTATTTTTAAAATCAGTTTGAATGTGAGTCGAAATTTTGGGATTAAAAACAGTTCAGACCGCACCGAAATATGCAAAATTTCGTATAATTTTTTAACCGTTGCCACAATATGGGCTGTAATGCTAACAAAAAGAATATGGCTCCAAAAAAACCTTAAGAATTAGCAAATGGGCTGTAAATTATTAGAAATAATGGCAGATGGGCTGTATGCTGTTTTCCACAGATTTGCGGCTTTCCTAAAAAAAGGTTGACGTACAAGCACTGACTGTTGGATGTCCATCCAACGGCTGTCGTGCTTCTTCAATCTCTGCTCTTCCTGCTCCAGCCGCTCAAACAAGCGCCGGCGGGACTGCCTGCTCCCTCCTCGCGGCCGGCTGTGCTGCCACGCAGGCCTCACCGCCCGACCGTACTCCCATCGCTGGCCTAGCCATCCCTCTACTCACTCACACCTGCTGTTATTCTCCGGCGACGACAGACGAACCAGTAAACCCTCATACAGTCGTACTCCCCTCCGCGTGGGAAACAACTGCCGAGTCTTCCCTGCCTCCGTGTCGTCCCCTTCCTAGGCCTCGCCCTCGTCCACCGCCCTGGTGCTCTCGGCACGGCGTGGTCAACGTGGTGAAGGAACGACTTCCATCGGACATGGACTGTACGTGGAGAGGCTGACAACTTGGTCCACGGCCGCAGCAAGGAAGTGCCTCCTTATTACGCGGAAAATAATGATTCCTCCACCTGACAGTTGGGACCCACCGGACGGGCCACTGTATTTCACGAAAAAACGTTTCCCCCTGACTGCTGGGACCCACCAGCTACATCTTCGCACGCAAGGAAGTGCGTCCGGGCAAAAAAAACGATTCGCCCCCTGACTGCTGGGACCGACCAGCTACATCTTCGCAGGCAAGGAAGTGCCTGACAGTCGGGACCCACCTGGTCGAAGCGTACGTAGCGTTGTCATTCTAGTCGCGAACGTGTACGTACATACTGGTCGATGTAGAGGCGCGCACGTGTCGTAGTAGAGGCGTGCACATGTCGTAGTAGAGGCGCGCACGTAACATTTACATGTACGTACAGCGGCCAGGGTGCAAGAAAGAAAATACGGCCACGTATGTGTACATACGGGCCGGGTCTCGAACGCCTACTCGTGCATACGTACGGCCAGGGCTCGTGTACATGGCTGGGTCGAAACGGAGAAACAGCGTTGTCGTCGTGTTCATGGGGAGGCAACAGAATGCGGCGTGTTCATGGGAAGGCAACGGAATGCGTCGTGTTCATGGGGAGGCAACAGAATGCATCGTGTTCATCGGGAGGGCTTGGACGGAACAGGCGATGGAAACGAGGCCTGGCGTACCGCAGAACGGAGGAAACAGTCTTGTGTTCGACCGGCCACGTTCGAAACGGGATCCTGTTCATCGGGAGGGGTTTGGCGAACCGCAAAACGGAGGAAACGGACCTCCTATGGTCGAAACGGGGGTCTTGTTGATCAGGAAGGGTGTGGCGTACCGCAAAACGGACGAAACGGACTTGTGTTGGAGCGCTACGGTCGAAACGGGGGTCCTGTTCATCAGGAGGGGTGTGGCGTACCGCAAAACGGGACTCCAGGGTATACTGTTCATCTCCACCATCGACCTCCTCTAGCCTCCATGGGCTCCTGTTCATCCAGCCTCCACCGCGCGTTACTCCACCAGCTACTGTTCAACCACCCCTCCACCGTCTACTGTTCATCCAGCCCTCCACACCACGGGGTCCTGTTCAACCACCCCTCCACGGGCACCCTCCACCGTCTACTGTTCATCCAGCCCTCCACACCACGGGGTCCTGTTCAACCACCCCTCCACCATCTAATGTTCATCCAGCCCTCCACACCACGGGGTCCTGTTCATCCACCCCTCCACGGGCACCCCTCCACCGTCTACTGTTCATCCAGCCCTCCACCACACCATGGGGTCCTGTTCATCCAGAGGCAACGCCACCGCTCACTATTCATCCACCCCCCCCCTCTCCCCCCCCCCCCCCCCCCCCGCAACACTCACTGTTCATCCCATCGAGCGGCTTCAGTTAGCAGCAGTAGCGAAGGAATCGCTCGATCGGGTTCAGTTAATAGCCATCGATCGATCGCTCGGGTTCAGTAACGTGTAGCCTGCAGTGCAATCGCTTGGGTTCAGTTAGAGCCCAACGCCTCGCTCGGGTTCAGTTAGAGCCAACGCCTCACACACACGCGCGTACGTGTACGAGAGGAGCGCGCATCGCTTGGCCCCCGACCTCCCACCGTAACCGGGAACTCACCGAAATTTTCCTCCCCCTCGCTTCTACCATGTTTTTTTCCGTCATGGACGGCCCAAAGAATGTCATGCAGCTGCGTCTCCGGCCCGCCCAGGACGAAAATCCCATTTTCTGACATGATTTTTTGTCATAGAAGTAGGAGCCCACCACATCTATGATGATACCGGGTTTTGTCACAATTATCGTCATAGAAGTGTCATATGTATGACAGAAAAAAATTCGTTCGGCCCAAAATGTCACGGATGTGTCTTTTTTTGTAGTGCTAGCATGAGTGGGAAAGGCAAGCTCAACATGTTGGACGATCCATGACCACATACTTTATCTCAGATATAAGAAAACATAACCCATTACGTTGTCTTCCTTGTCCAACATCAACTCTTTAGCATGTCATATTTTAATGAGTGCTCCCAATCATAAAATATGTCTATGATAGTATATTTATATGTGAAACCTCTCTTTCTTTATTACTTCCTATTAATTGCAACAATGACCAAAGATATGTTTGCCAACTCCCAACAACTTTTAATCATCATACTCTTTCTATGTGAAGTCATTACTCTCAATAAGATCAATATGATCTCTTTATTTCTTTTTATTCTTTTCTCTCTTTCCTTTTATTCACTCAAGATCATGGAAAAATAATCAATCCCTTGACTCAACACTAAGCTTTATTATATAGCTCATTACATAGAGATATCATAAAGCAAAACTCAAAACTAGATCATGCCATAAACTTTATTCTACTAGATCAAGATACTACTAATAGGATCGAACTAAGAAAAAATAGTAAAGATAGGAGTGTGATGGTGATACAATACCGGGGCGCCTCCCCCAAGCTTGGAAGTTGCCAAGGGGAGTGCCCATACCCATGTGATTATGTCTCCTTTGCTGGTGAAGAAGGTGGAGGTGATGGTTTAGTTGATGGCGTAGGCTTCTTCCTTAATTTGCGCTTGAGGACAGAATTTTGATCCCTCAAATCATCAATCTCCTGCTCCAGGGTTAATTTTTTTGCATAGCTCCTGCTTGTTTTCCTACAAGAGATGAGAAGGGATAAACTCAATCTTTAGTTTCTTTGCCCTATCAGGGAGGCCTGACTTTTTGAACTCCACATGCATGTCCCCAGGTTGAGGTAATGGGACTTTATCTTCATCTGAGCTCGTCTCCTCCTTTCCCTTGGGTTCATAGTCCTCTTCTTCCTCAGTAGTCCAACCACAATGCTCCACATCTTCATAGACCTTAGGATTTGCAAGGTTAATCATCCACATAGCTTTCTCCTTCCGAATCCTAGGACGACATGTTGCTATAATCTGTAGCAGGACAGCTCAAAACAAGAATACAGGATATTTGCGTGATACAGGGGTCAAAACCTTCAGGAGATTATATAATGAATTTTTACCGACTAAAATACGTATCATGCAAGAAAACAGAGTCCAGAGAGCACACAAGGTGCCCACGAGGTAGGGGCGCGCGCAGATACGTCTCCAATGCATCTATAATTTTTGATTGCTCCATGCTATATTATCTACTGTTTTGGACTATATTGGGCTTTATTTTCCACCTATATATTATTTTCTGGACTAACCTATTAACCGGAGGCCCAGCCCAGAATTGCTGTTTTTTTTTGCCTATTTCAGTGTTTCAAAGAAACGGAATATCAAACGGAGTACAAATGGAATAAAACCTTCGGGAACGTGATTTTCTCACCGAACGTGATCCAGGAGACTTGGACCCTGCTCCAAGGAACAAAAGAGGCGGTCACGAGGGTGGGGGTGCCCCTCCTAGGGCGCGCCCCTGCCTCGTGGGCCCCTCGGAGCTCCACCGACGTACTCCTTCCTCCTATATATACCTACGTACCCCCAAATGAACAGAGATGGAGCCAAAAACCTAATTCCACCACCGCAACTTTCTGTATCCACGAGATCCCATCTTGGGGCCTGTTCCGGAGCTCCGCCGGAAGAGGGCCGTCATCACGGAGGGCTTCTACATCATCATAGCCTCTCCGATGAAGTGTGAGTAGTTTACCTCAGACCTTCGGGTCCATAGTTAGTAGCTAGATGGCTTCTTCTCTCTCTTTGAATCTCAATACAAAGTTCTCCCCCTCTCTTGTGGAGATCTATTCGATGTAATCTTCGTTTTGCGGCGTGTTTGTTGAGACCGATGAATTGTAGGTTTATGATCAAGTCTATCTATGAATAATATTTGAATCTTCTCTGAATTCTTTTATGTATGATTGGTTATCTTTGCAAGTCTCTTCGAATTATCCGTTTGGTTTGGCCAACTAGATTGGTAGTTCTTGCCATGGGAGAAGTGTTTAGCTTTGGGTTCGATCTTGCGGTGTCCTTTCCCAGTGACAGAAGGGGCAGCAAGGCACGTATTGCATCGTTGCCATCAAGGATAACAAGATTGGGTTTATTTCATATTGCATGAATTTATCCCTCTACATCATGTCATCTTGCTTATAGCGTTACTCTGTTTTTAACTTAATACTCTAGATGCATGCTGGATAGCGGTCGATGAGTGGAGTAATAGTAGTAGATGCAGAATCGTTTCGGTCTACTTGTCACGGACGTGATGCCTATATACATGATCATGCCTAGATATTCTCATAACTATGCTCAATTCTGTCAATTGCTCAACAGTAATTTGTTCACCCACCGTAGAATACTTATGCTCTTGAGAGAAGCCACTAGTGAAACCTATGGCCCCCGGGTCTATTCTCATCATATTAACCTCCATCACTTTAATCTTGCTTTGCTTTTTTACTTTGCCTTTTACTTTTACTTTGCATCTTTATACCAAAAATATTATATCTATCAGATCTCACTCTCGTAAGTGACCGTGAAGGGATTGACAACCCCTAATCGCGTTGGTTGCGAGTAGCTATCGTTTTGTGCAGGTATGAGGGACTTGAGCGTGGCCTCCTACTGGATTGATACCTTGGTTCTCAAAAACTGAGGGAAATACTTACGCTACTCTGCTGCATCATCCCTTCCTCCTCGGGGAAAACCAACACAAGCTCAAGACGTAGCAAGAAGGATTTCTGGTGTCGTTGCCAGGGAGTCTATGCAAAAAGTCAACATACCAAGTACCCATCACAATCCCTATCTCTCGCATTACATTATTTGCCATTTGCCTCTCGTTTTCCTCTCCCCCACTTCACCCTTGCCGTTTTATTCGCCCTCTCTCTATCCTCCTTCTCTTTCTCCACTTGCCTTTTTGTTTGCCCGTGTGTTGCTTGCTTGTTTGTCGTGATGGCTCAACCAAGATTTGGTGATCTTCACCTTAAAAGGTTAGAGGAGATCGAAAACAACGTTAGGAAGTTTATGGTTTTGCAATTTGAGCATAATAATTTCTTTAGAAATGAGCTTAAGGAACAAAAAAGTTTTATGAGTTATATGAATAAAGATCTTGATGATATGTCTAAAGAATTTGATGGTATAAGATCCCAAATTGCTCGTCTAGAAAAGATGACTGCTGAAATTTCGGATATGCAAGCCACCTTAGTCAATAAGATGGCCGCTAAACCGAATTCCTATGAAAATCAAGATGAAGATCTAAAATTTATTGATGTGTATCCTATTAAATCTTTGTTTTGCAATATGAATCTTGATGAAACTGAATATGATCTTCCTTTACCTAGAAGGCGTTCTAAAAATTCGGAGTATTTAGATCTTTATGATGAAATTGATGAAAGTGGTATTGAAAGAAATAAAAATCTAGATGTTGCTAAACCCACTATATTGGATTTCAAGGAATTTAATTATGAAAGTTGCTCTTTAATTGATTGTATTTCCTTGTTGCAATCCGTGCTAAATTCTCCACATGCTTATAGTCAAAATAAAGCCTTCACCGAACATATTGTTGATGCCTTGATGAAATCTTATGAAGAAAAACTTGAGTTGAAAGTTTCTATCCCTAGAAAACTCTATGATGAGTGGGAACCAACTATTAAAATTAAAATTAAATATCATGAGTTTTATGCTTTGTGTGATTTGGGTGCTAGTGTCTCCACTATCCCCAAAACTTTGTGTGATTTACTAGATTTCCGCGATTTTGATGATTGCTCTCTAAACTTGCATCTTGCGGATTCTACTATTAAGAAACCTATGGGAAGAATTAATAATGTTCTTATTGTTGCAAATAGGAATTATGTGCTCATAGATTTCATTGTTCTTGATATAGATTGCAATCCTTCTTGCCCTATTATTCTTGGTAGACCTTTCTTAGAACGGTTGGTGCGATTATTGATGTGAAGGAAGGGAATATTAGATTTCAATTTCCATTAAAAAGGGCATGGAACACTTTCCAAGAAATAAAATAAAATTGCCATATGAAACTATCATGAGAGCCACTTATGGATTGCCTACCAAAGATGGCAATACCTAGTTCTATTCTTGCTTGTTATGCCTAGCTAGGGGCGTTAAACGATAGCGCTTGTTGGGAGGCAACCCAATTTTATTTTTATTCCTTGCATTTTTCTCCTGTTTAGTAATAAATAAATTATTTATCCTCTGTTTTTCTTGTGTTTTTTGTGTTTAATTAGTGTTTGTGCCAAGTAGAACCGTTGGGAAGACTTGGGGAAAGTCTTGTTGAACTTGCTGTAAAAAACAGAAACTTTAGCGCTCACGAGAACTGCTGTAATTTTTATTTGGAGAGTGCTATTTAGTTAATTATTTTTTAAGATGATTAATAGATAAATTCCTCACGTCCAGCAATTTATTTTAGAATTTTTGGGGTTCCAGATCTTGCTCTAGCTACAAATTACTACACAATGTTCTGTTTTTGACAGATTCTGTTTTTCGTGTGTTGTTTGCTTATTTTGATGAATCTATGGCTAGTAAAATAGTTTATAATCCATAGAGAAGTTGGAATGCAGTAGGTTTAACACCAATATAAATAAAGAATGAGTTCATTACAGTACCTTGAAGTGGTATTTTGTTCTCTTTCGCTAACGGAGCTCGCGAGTTTTTTGCCTTAAGTTTTGTGTGGTGAAGTTTTCAAGTTTTGGGTAAGGATTTGATGGATTATGGAACAAGGAGTGGCAAGAGCCTAAGCTTGGGGATGCCCATGGAACCCCCAAGATAATCTAAGGACACCTAAAAGCCAAAGCTTGGGGATGCCCAGGAAGGCATCCCCTCTTTCGTCTACTTCTATCGGTAACTTTACTTGGAGCTATATTTTTATTCACCAACATGATGTGTGTTTTGCTTGGAGCGTCTTGTATTATTTGTGTCTTTGTTTGTTAGTGTGCCACAATCATCCTTGCTGTACACACCTTTTGAGAGAGCCATACATGAATTAAAATTTGATAGTTTTGCTCTATGTGCTTCACTTATATCTTTTGAGCTAAGTAGTTTTGCTCTATGTGCTTCACTTATATCTTTTGAGCTAAGTAGTTTTGCTCTATGTTCTTCACTTATATCTTTTGAGCTAAGTAGTTTTGCTCTATGTGCTTCACTTATATCTTTTGAGCTAAGTAGTTTTGCTCTATGTGCTTCACTTATATCTTTTGAGCTATGTAATTTTGCTCTATATGCTTCACTTAGATCTTTTAGAGAATGGTGGTGGATTTGTTTTAAAGAAACTATTGATCTCTCATGCTTCACTTAAATTATTTTTAGAGTCTCTTAATAGCATGGTAATTTGCTTAATATAATATGCTTGTATCATTTGTGAAAAGTAGTTTTGCTTATGTTCTTCACTTATATCTTTTGAGCTAAGTAGTTTTGCTCTATGTGCTTCAATTATTTTTAGAGTCTCTTAATAGCATGGTAATTTGCTTAATAATAATATGCTTGGTATTCAAGATTTGTGAAACTTTCTTTTGAGTGTGTTGAATACTAAGAAAAGATTGAAGCATGATAATTGTTTTGAGATATGGAGGTGATAATATAAAAGTCATGCTAGTTGAGTAGTTGTGAATTTAAAGAATACTTGTGTTGAAGCTTGTGATTCCCGTAGCATGCACGTATGGTGAACCGTTATGTGATGAAGTTGGAGCATGATTTATTTATTGATTGTCTTCCTTATGAGTGGCGGTCGGGGACGAGCGATGGTCTTTTCCTACCAATCTATCCCCCTAGGAGCATGCGCGTAATGCTTTGCTTTGATAACTTCTAGATTTTTGCAATAAGTATATGAGTTCTTTATGACTAATGTTGAGTCCATGGATTATACGCACTCTCACCCTTCCACCTTTGCTAGCCTCTCTAATACCGCACACCTTTCGCCGGTATCATACACCCACCATATACCTTCCTCAAAACAGCCACCATACCTACCTATTATGGCATTTCCATAGCCATTCCGAGATATATTGCCATGCAACTTTCCACCGTTCCGTTTATTATGACACACTCCATCATTGTCATATTGCTAGCATGATCATGTAGTTGACATCGTATTTGTGGCAAAGCCACCGTTCATAATTCTTTCATACATGTCACTCTTGATTCATTGCATATCCCGGTACACCGCCGGAGGCATTCATATAGAGTCATATCTTGTTCTAAGTATCGAGTTGTAATTGTTGAGTCGTAAGAAAAATAAAAGTGTGATGATCATCATTATTAGAGCATTGTCCCAGTGAGGAAAGAATGATGGAGACTATGATTCCCCCACTAGTCGGGACGAGACTCCAGACGAAAAAAAGAGGCCGAAGATGCCCAGATAAAAAAAAGAGGCCATAAAAAAAGAGAAAAGGCCCAAATAAAAAAATGAGAGAAAAAGAGAGAAGGGACAATGTTGCTATCCTTTTACCACACTTGTGCTTCAAAGTGGCACCATGATCTTCATAGTAGAGAGTCTCTCATGTTATCACTTTTATATACTAGTGGGAATCTTTCATTATAGAACTTGGCTTGTATATTCCAACGATGGGCTTCCTCAAATTTCCCTAGGTCTTCATGAGCAAGCAAGTTGGATGCACACCCACTTAGTTTCGTTTTTTGAGCTTTCATATACTTATAGCTCTAGTGCATCCGTTGCATGGCAATCCCTACTCACTCGCATTGATATCTATTGATGGGCATCTCCATAGCCCGTTGATACGCCTAGTTGATGTGAGACTATCTTCTCCCTTTTTGTCTTCTCCACAACCACCATTCTATTCCACCTATAGTGCTATATCCATGGCTCACGCTCATGTATTGCATGAAGATTGAAAAAGTTTCGAAAAAGTTAGAGTATGAAACAATTGCTTGGCTTTTCATCGGGGTTGTGCATGATTTAAATATTTTGTGTGGTGAAGATAGAGCATAGCCAGACTATATGATTTTGTAGGGATAACTTTCTTTGGCCATGTTATTTTGAGAAGACATAATTGCTTTTTTAGTATGCTTGAAGTATTATTATTTTTATGTCAATATAAACTTTTGTCTTGAATCTTTCTAATCTGAATATTCATATCACAATTAAGAAGATTTGCATTGAAATTATGCCAAGTAGCACTCCGCATCAAAAATTCTCTTTTTATCATTTACCTACTCGAGGACGAGCAGGAATTAAGCTTGAGGATGCCTGATACGTCTCCAACGTATCTATAACTTTTGATTGCTCCATGCTATATTATCTACTGTTTTGGACTATATTGGACTTTATTTTCCACTTTTATATTATTTTTGGGACTAACCTATTAACCGGAGGCCCAGCCCAGAATTGATGTTTTTGCCTATTTCAGTGTTTCGAAGAAACGGAATATCAAACGGAGTCCAAACGAAATAAAACCTTCGGGAACGTGATTTTCTCACCGAACGTGATCCAGGAGACTTGGACCCTGCTCCAAGGAACAAAAGAGGCGGTCACGAGGGTGGGGGGCGCCCCCCCTAGGGCGCGCCCCCCTGGCTCGTGGGCCCCTCGGAGCTCCACCGACATACTCCTTCCTCCTATATATACCTACGTACCCCCAAACGAACAGAGACGGAGCCAAAAACCTAATCCCACCGCCGCAACTTTCTGTATCCACGAGATCCCATCTTGGGGCCTGTTCCGGAGCTCCGCTGGAAGAGGGCCGTCATCACGGAGGGCTTCTACATCATCATAGCCTCTCCGATGAAGTGTGAGTAGTTTACCTCAGACCTTCGGGTCCATAGTTAGTAGCTAGATGGCTTCTTCTCTCTCTTTGAATCTCAATACAAAGTTCTCCCCCTCTCTTGTGGAGATCTATTCGATGTAATCTTCTTTTTGCGGCGTGTTTGTTGAGACTGATGAATTGTGGGTTTATGATAAAGTCTATCTATGAATAATATTTGAATCTTCTCTGAATTTGTTTACGTATGATTGGTTATCTTTGCAAGTCTCTTCGAATTATCCGTCTGGTTTGGCCAACTAGATCGGTAGTTCTTGCCATGGGAGAAGTGCTTAGCTTTGGGTTCGATCTTGCGGTGTCCTTTCCCAGGACAGAAGGGGCAGCAAGGCACGTATTGCATCGTTTCCATCGAGGATAACAAGATGGGGTTTATTTCATATTGCATGAATTTATCTCTCTACATCATGTCATCTTGCTTAAAGCGCTACTCTGTTTTTAACTTAATAATCTAGATGCATGCTGGATAGCGGTCGATGAGTGGAGTAATAGTAGTAGATGCAGAATCGTTTCGGTCTACTTGTCACGGACGTGATGCCTATATACATGATCATGCCTAGATATTCTCATAACTATGCTCAATTCTGTCAATTGCTCAACAGTAATTTGTCCACCCACCGTAGAATACTTATGCTCTTGAGAGAAGCCACTAGTGAAACCTATGGCCCCTGGGTATATTCTCATCATATTAATCTCCATCACTTTAATCTTGCTTTGCTTTTTTACTTTGCCTTTTACTTTTACTTTGCATCTTTATACCAAAAATACCAAAAATAATATATCTATCAGATCTCACTCTCGTAAGTGACCGTGAAGGGATTGACAACCCCTAATCGCGTTGGTTGCGAGTAGCTATCGGTTTGTGCAGGTACGAGGGACTTGAGCGTGGCCTCCTACTGGATTGATACCTTGGTTCTCAAAAACTGAGGGAAATACTTACGCTACTCTGCTGCATCATCCCTTCCTCTTCGGGGAAAACCAACGCAAGCTCAAGACGTAGCACGCGCCCAGTAGGGTAGGTCGCGCCCTCCACCCTCGTGGAGCCCTCGTGTCCTTCCCGGACTGCTTCTTATTTTTCTATTTTTTTAAATATTCCAAAACGGAGAAATATTGCCTTAAAAACTGTTTTGGAGTCGGTTTACTTATCGTACCACATACCTATTCCTTTTCGGAGTCTGAAACATTCCGGAAAGTGTCCTTTATGTATTCCTCTGGGGTTACGGTTTCAATAACATTGGTTTCAACATTTATGATATTACCTGAGATATAATGTTTGATTCTTTGACCGTTCACCACCTTCGGATTTGTGTCTTCGAAGTTGTTGATTTTTATGGCATCGGAACGATAGACCTTCTCGATAACGTAAGGGCCTTCCCATTTAGAGAGAAGTTTTCCTGCAAAAAATCTTAAACGAGAGTTGTATAGCAATACATAATCACCTACATTAAACTCACGCTTTTGTATCCTTTTGTCATGCCATCTTTTAACTTTTTCTTTAAACAACTTGGCATTTTCATAAGTTTGGGTTCTCCATTCATCAAGTGAGCTAATATCAAAGAACCTCTTCTCACCGGTAAGTTTGAAATCATAGTTGAGCTCTTTAATAGCCCAATATGCCTTATGTTCTAGTTCGAGAGGTAAGTGACATGCTTTTCCATAAACCATTTTATACAGAGACATACCCATAGGATTTTTATATGCAGTTCTATAGGCCCATAATGCATCATCAAGTTTCTTGGACCAATTCTTTCTAGACCTATTGACAGTCTTTTGCAAAATTAATTTGAGCTCTCTATTACTCAATTCTACTTGACCACTAGACTCAGGGTGATAAGGAGATGCAATTCTATGATTAACATCATACTTAGCAAGCATTTTACGGAAAGCACCATGAATAAAATGTGAACCACCATCAGTCATTAAATATCTAGGGACTCCAAACCTCAGAAAAATGACTTCCTTAAGCATTTTAATAGAGGTGTTATGATCAGCACTACTAGTTGGAATAGCTTCTACCCACTTAGTAACGTAATCAACAACAACTAAAATATGTGTATATCCATTAGAGGCAGGAAAAGGTCCCATATAATGAAAGCCCCAAACTTCAAATAGTTTAATAACAAGTGAATAGTTCATAGGCATTTCTTGACGTCTACTAATATTACCAATTCTTTGACATTCATCACAAGATAAGACAAATTTACGGGCATCCTTGAAGAGAGTAGGCCAATAAAAACCGGATTGCAATACCTTATGTGCAGTTCTATCTCCAGCATGGTGTCCTCCATAAGCTTCGGAGTGACACTTGCGTAGGATCTGTTCCTGTTCATGCTCAGGTACACAACATCTAATAACACCATCTACTCCTTCTTTATAAAGATGTGGGTCATCCCAAAAGTAATGTCTCAAATCATAGAAAAACTTTTTCTTTTGCTGATATGTGAAACTAGGTGGTATAAATTTAGCCACAATATAATTAGCATAATCAGCATACCATGCAGTACTACGAGAAGCATTTATGACATTTAACTGCTCATTAGGAAAGCTATCATCAATAGGTAGTGGGTCATCAAGAACATTTTCTAACCTAGACAAGTTGTCTGCAACGGGGTTCTCAGCTCCCTTTCTATCAAGAATATGCAAATCAAATTCTTGTAGCAAGAGAATCTATCTAATAAGTCTAGGTTTAGCATCTTTCTTTTCCATAAGATATTTAATAGCAGCATGATCAGTGCGAATAGTTACTTTAGAATCAACAATATAAGGCCTGAACTTATCACAAGCAAATACAACTGCTAAGAATTCTTTTTCAGTAGTAGCATAATTTTTTTGAGCATTGTCTCGAGTTTTACTAGCATATTGAATAACATTTAATTTATTATCAACTCTTTGCCCTAGAACAGCGCCTACAGCATAATCACTAGCATCACACATAATTTCAAAGGGTAAATTCCAATCAGGTGGCTGAACAATGGGTGCAGAGATCAATGCTTTCTTCAGTATTTCAAATGCTTCTACACAATCATCATCAAAGACGAATGGTATATCTTTCTGTAATAAATTAGTCAGAGGCCGAGAAATTTTTGAGAAGTCCTTAATGAACCTCCTATAAAATCCGGCGTGACCAAGGAAACTTCTTATACCTTTGATGTCCTTGGGACATGGCATCTTTTCAATAGCATCAACCTTGGCTTTATCAACTTCAATACCTCTTTCAGAAACTTTATGCCCCAAGACAATACCTTCATTAACCATAAAGTGGCACTTTTCCCAATTCAAGACAAGATTAGTTTCTTCACATCTCTGCAAAACTCGATCAAGTTTGCTCAAGCAATCATCAAAAGAGGACCATAGACAGAAAAGTCATCCATGAAAACCTCACAAATCTTTTCACAAAAGTCAGAGAATATAGCCAGCATGCATCTTTGAAAGGTAGCAGGTGCATTACATAAACCAAAAGGCATACGTCTATAGGAAAAGGTACCAAAAGGGCAAGTGAAAGTAGTCTTTGATTGATCATTGGCTGACATAGGTATTTGAGAGAAACCAGAATAACCATCTAGAAAGAAAAAATGTGTATGTTTGGACAATCTTTCTAGCATTTGATTGATAAAAGGTAAGGGGTAATGATCTTTTTTAGTGGCCTTATTTAATTTGCGGAAATCAATTACCATCCTATAACCTGTAATAATTCTTTGAGAAATCAATTCATCTTTATCATTAGGAACTACGATAATACCTCCCTTCTTAGGGACACAATGGACAGGACTTACCCACCGACTATCAGCAACGGGATAAATTATACCTACCTCAAGGAGCTTTAGTATTTCTTTTCTTACCACTTCTTTCATTTTAGGATTCAGACATCGTGGATGATCACGAACTGGTTTGGCATCTTCCTCCAAATTTATTTTATGTTGACATAGAGTGGGGCTAATGCCCTTAAGATCATCAAGAGTATACCCAAGAGCAGCACGGTGCTTCTTCAGAGTTTTCAATAATCTCTCTTCTTCATGCTCTAAAAGGTTAGCACTAATAATAACAGGATATATCTTTTTCTCATCAAGATAAGCATATTTAAGAGTATCAGGCAACGGTTTAAGCTCAAACATGGGATCACCCTTGGGTGGAGGAGGATCCCCTAGGATTTCAACAGGAAAATTGTGTTTCAGAATGGGTTCCTGTTTAAAGAATACTTCATCTATTTCCCTTCTTTCATTCATAAACATATCATTTTCGTGGTCTAGCAAATATTGTTCTAAAGGATCACTAGGAGGTACGACAATAGAAGCAAGACCAATAATTTCATCCTTACTAGGCAATTCTTCTTCACGGTGTTGTCTACTAAATTTAGAGAAATTAAACTCATGAGACATATCACCCAAGCCAATAGTAACAACATTCTTTTCGCAGTCTATCCTAGCA
This sequence comes from Triticum urartu, assembly GCF_003073215.2. NCBI lineage: Eukaryota > Viridiplantae > Streptophyta > Magnoliopsida > Poales > Poaceae > Triticum > Triticum urartu. The sequence goes on from NW_024114195.1 coordinate 45,647, forward strand.
TTAACTTTGTTCAAGAAAGGTCTACCAAATATGATGGGACAAAAGCTATCTTGTGGGGAACCAAGAACAAGAAAATCAGCAGGATATTTAGTTTTCCCACACAAGACTTCAACATCTCTAACAATTCCCATTGCTGATATAGTATCTCTATTGGCAAGTTTAATTGTAACATCAATATCTTCTAACTCAGCAGGTGCAATCTCATGCTTAATTTCTTTGTATAAGTCATGAGGTATAACACTAGCACTAGCACCCATATCACATAAGCCATGATAACAATGATCTCCTATTTTAACAGAAATAACAGGCATGCCTACCACAGGTCTATGTTTATCTTTAGCACAAGGTCTAGCAATTCTAGCAGTTTCATCGCAGAAATAAACAACATGCCCATCAATATTATCAGCCAAGAGATCTTTAACAATAGCAATATTAGATTCAACTTTAACTTGCTTAGGAGGTGTATAAGTTCTAATATTGCTTTTATGAACCACAGTTGAAGCTTTAGCATGATCCTTTATTCTAACAGGGAAAGGTGGTTTCTCAACATAAGAAGTAGGAACAATAGGATCATTATAAGTGACAGTCTTTTCTTAGACTTTAATAGGTGCAGCTACTTTTACTTCTATGGGAGGATGATATTTAAACCACTTCTCCTTGGGGAGATCAACATAAGTAGGAAAAGATTCACAGAAGGAAGCTACTATCTCAGAGTCAAGTCCATATTTAGTGCTAAATTTATGGAAAACATTTGTATCCATAAAAGACTTAACATAATCAAACTTAGGTATCATACCTGACTCCTTACCTTCGTCGAGATCCCAATCTTCAGAGTTGCGTTTAATTCTATCCAATAAATTCCATTTGAATTCAATAGTCTTCATAATAAAAAAAGCCAGCACAAGAAGTATCGAGCATGGTGCGATTGTTATCAGAAAGCCAAGCATAAAAACTTTGAATAATTATTTCTCTTGAGAGCTCATGATTGGGGCATGAATATAACATTGATTTAAGCCTCCCCCAAGCTTGAGCGATGCTTTCTCCTTCGCGAGGTCAAAAATTATATATATAATTGCGATCACGATGAACAAGATGCATAGGATAAAATTTCTGATGAAATTCCAATTTCAATCGTTTGTAGTTCCATGACCCCGTATCATCACATAGCCTATACCATGTCGATGCATCTCCCTCCAAAGATAAAGGGAATACCTTCTTCTTAACAACATCATCGGATATACCTGCAAGCTTAAATAATCCACAAACTTCATCCACATAGATTAGGTGCTCATTAGGATGCTTCGTTCCATCTCCCGCAAAAGGATTAGCTAGCAGTTTTTCTAACATACCCGAAGGAACTTCAAAAATAACATTTTCATTTTCAGTAGGTTCGGTAGGTTGAGGAGCAACTCTTTGCTCTACTGGTCGGGGTGAAGATATCCCGAACAAGCCCCTCAGAGGATTACTTTCCATAGTAACAAGTGACAGTAAATTTCAGCACACTATATAAATTTTTCATTACCAAATTCCACCTACCAAAGGCACTTCACTCCCCGGCAACGGCGCCAGAAAAGAGTCTTGATGACCCACAAGTATAGGGGATCTATCATAGTCCTTTCGATAAGTAAGAGTGTCGAACCCAACAAGGAGCAGGAGGAAATGATAAGCGGTTTCCAGCAAGGTATTCTCCGCAAGTACTGAAATAAGTGCTAACATATAGTTTTGTGATAGGATAATTTGTAACGAGCAACAAGTAAAAAAAGTAAATAAAGTGCAGCAAGGTGGCCCAATCCTTTTGTAGCAAAGGACAAGCCTGGACAAACTCTTATATAGAGAAAAGCGCTACTGAGGACACATGGGAATATCGTCAAGCTAGTTTTCATCACGTTCATATGATTCGCGTTCGGTACTTTGATAATTTGATATGTGGGTGGACCGGTGCTTGGGTGCTTGTCGGTGTCAAAACCGGCGGATCTCGGGTAGGGGGTCCCAAACTACGCGTCTAGGCGGATGGTAACATGAGGCGGGGGACACGATGTTTTTACCCAGGTTCGGGCCCTCTCGATGGAGGTAAAACCCTACTCCTGCTTTATTGATCTTGATGATATGAGTATTACAAGAGTTGATCTACCACGAGATCGAAGAGGCTAAACCCTAGAAGCTAGCCTATGGTATGATTGTTGTTCTTGGTCCTACGGACTAAACCCTCCAGTTTATATAGACACCGGAGGGGGCTAGGGTTACACAGAATCAGTTACAAGGAAGGACATCTACATATCCGTATTGCCAAGCTTGCCTTCCACGCCAAGGAGAGTCCCATCCGAACACGGGACGAAGTCTTCAATCTTGTATCTTCATAGTCCAACAGTCCGGCCAAAGGATATAATCCGGCTGTCCGGATAACCCCTAATCCAGGACTCCCTCAGTAGCCCCTGAACCAGGCTTCAATGACGATGAGTCCGGCGCGCATATTGTCTTCGACATTGCAAGGCGGGTTCTTCTTCAAACTCTGAGTACCTGTTAAATAGTGTCTGGCTTTTCGTAAATGTTGCGCTTCTTGGCTTCTGTGTCCAATAATGGTCATCTTCCACGTGCCAAGCGAATGTGAGGAGCCAGGGTGTTTTTATATTTACCACCCCATCTATGTGAATGAACTGTCTATTAAAGAGACAAGGATTCTCAGATCCAAACCACACCATCCTCCCTCAGCGAGCATTCACCGGAGCGCGCCCGAAAGAATCCATCCCAACATGGCCGGCCTGCGCAGCTCCTCCTCTCGCTCCCACAACCCCAAGCCCGGAGATTGGGAGAAGTGTTCCGTCCCGCACAGCCAATTAGTGAAGCTACAGACCCAGGGATTCCTCCCTCCAGCGTATATGGTCGCGGTTCGAGCCGGACTCGCCACCTATAATGGCAGGGAGCAAGCGGAGAGCTTTCCCAACCCCTCTAAGGGAGAGCGGGTATGCCTTGTCCCTTATTTGTTAAGGGGACTCGGATTTACAATCCATCCATTTCTCCAATGGCTCCTGGAGTTCTATGGCCTCCAGTTGCACAACCTCACCCCTACCTCCATACTGCACATCGCTGGTTACGTAGCCCTTTGCGAGCTGTTTCTGGGCTGCGAAGCTCATTTCGCGTTGTGGAAGAAATTGTTCTGCCTTGTGCCCCGTACACAGAGGGGATCAATATATCAAGTGGACGGAGCCGAAGTATGGCGCATCGCCGGGACCGGATACCTATCCGGTACCCCGAAGAAGGCGTCCGAGGACTGGTCTTCGGAGTGGTTTTATATGGAGGATGTTCCCCTCTCGGATCCTATCCGGATTGGTCTTCCTGAGTTCGACAACGCCCCTTTAAAGAAACGCCTAAGCTGGCGCCCATGGAGCTCACAGGAGGAAGATGATAGAGACGTATTTTATCTGATGGGCTGGATAAAGTTGCTGGCCAAATCAGGACTGACCATAACCGAGGTGATGGCAATATGCATTATGCGGGGGGTGCAGCCACTTCAATATCGAGGCTACCCCATGTGGCACTTCAACGGGGAAGATGATGCCACTCGCTGCGGGCGCAAGGGACCGGACTCAGTTGCTGCTCTAGCAAAAATTCTATCCGATCTGTATAAGGGGGAAGAAGAGGAGTTCCTCCGCATCAAGCCACGGGATGGATTCTCCATGAACAACCCTCGAAGCTGGGTGAGCTTCCGCTCTTTTTACCTCCATCATTCCCTTGTTTTTGTGATAAATATTTACCTTGCCGTTTCATCGCAGGAACTGCGTAAGGCGGTAAGGGAGATCAATAGCCCACCTCCACAACCAGAGGATCCTGAACGGGCCCTTGACCCCAGCCTCAAAGAGGATCCGGACATATTCGTGGAGCTGATTGATAGGATTTTCTATCAGCTAAGCTGTTATGACGCCATGGTGGCCATTACAGCCGACTACCCTGGGCTACTCCCAGCCTCGCAGGTACATGAGACCAGAGTCCCAACCTTTGAAAAGGATTTCCTTTTATGCACTTCACCTACCGTATACAAACGGTGTTTTATAGGGAAGGCCCTCGGGACGCCATGCCGAGCCCGCGGCGACTCACCAACAAGGGGCTCCGAAGCCGGACAGACTAAAAAGGAAGGTGGTCCGGACGGAGACACCGGCGCAGAGGTATGATGCAACACCTCACTCCGTGGTTGTCATCTTTAAAAGCATAATAACACCCGTGTTTCCTAGAAGGAAGAACGCTCGCCGGACAATATCCGGAGAGGTCGCCGATCACGCCTCTACCACTCGGGCTCCAGGACTGGACACAGAGGCGGAAGCTAACACGAGGCACACGCCGGATGCTCCTTCTACAGAGGATGCGGATAAGATATCCGCTAGAAATTCCGAAGTGGAGAGCGCCATGAATCATAGGCGTCGCCAAGCCGTACTCCGTGACGCTTGTTTCTCCCAAGAGGCGTTTGATGCATTCAACTTAGGAGATGCGTACATCCGTGCTGCTCAAAATGGTCTAGCCAGAGCCACGGACTAGTATGTAAAGGATGTACGGTTAAGAAAATTTGATGAGTATATATATCAGTAGCCCCTGAGACTTGAAACAGTTGGCACAACTGATTTAAGGATCATTTATTGTGCAGGTTCTTACAGAGAAGAATACTCGACTGTCACAGGAGCTGGAGGAATGCAAGACCCAACTTCGGGCCGCCGTTGCCACATTGAAGGAACCTGAAAAGTCTCCGGCTGGTAACACCTGTTTCAAAGAATGATAGGTACCATATAGTGTGCGGCATGTCTGCAAATCTAATAATAGATATTGCAGATGACTCCGGAGAGAATCCGGAGGACCAGCATGTCGTACGACAGCTATAGGCTGGCGAACGCGTGCTGACTAAGGTCATGCGGGGGAAAAACAATCTCCAAGACGCCAATACCAAGCTGAGCATGGAACTGAAAGATGTTAGAGCCCAGCTTGCGGACTCCGTGAAGGAGAATAAGCGGCTTCGATGCGGCATGTTCAGTAAGTGCTTGAACGAACCCTTAAAAGAGTGCGGCGAAGAAGCCGGCTAACAGAGTTATGTCTGTAGTTATGCTGACGGGTCGTCCCGTGGAGGAGATGCCCGGGTCTACGGGTGATCTTCTACCCGAGCTCTCACAACTGCATGAACAAGTTCGGCTGGTGATGCAAAGTATTGCCCAGGCCTTGTGGCCATCCGTCTCCCTGCCAGCAGGCATTGGAGAGCTTGCGGAGAAGCTCAAGGGAGCACGCGGCGCTTCCGATTATGGAAGATATCGGCCTGCCATCAAGGTGCCAGGGAAGCCTAGGCCATGGTGAAGACGCGGTGTACCAAGGCTGACCCAAACCACATGGCCGAGGTCGGACCTGTGGGGCCCGATGGGAAAGAGATCCCCATTAGCTTAGTGTATGGGCAAGTAGAATTAGCCGCAAAGTATTCCCAACAGGATTGTAGGCTAGACAGCCTGTTGGATGGTATAGAAGAGGAATTTAGTCAGTCTAAATGACTATGTAATTAAAGTGACATGTATAATGCCTTCTAGCCGGATTGTAAATCATTTGTCATGGCGGACCTTTTCGCTTCAACCTCGGGACCCGATAGTCCGGAGTGTATCCAAATACCCACTCAGTTATATAAGAACCGGGGTATGCGTGGAAACCAGGCGCAGGGGTCATTAGTGCTTGAACAGACAAGTACCCAACTAGTTATGTTATATTACATGGGTAGTAAGAAACATCTTCCAGGGAGAATAGTTCCGTTAAGGGTTCCTTTCCCTGGGTACGCATGCCCTAAAGTGCATGTCCGGACTGCGAGAAGAGACGTAGGCAAAAACATCTGTGGGCACATATGGAAAATAAATAAAAATCATCTTTTGTTCGTCGACCAAATATTCCCTCAAGAACGCTAGCTTTCGGCTTCACCCAGTCTGAGGTACACATCCGGATGACCCGGCATTAACAATCGCAGAGGTGTCCCCTTATGCCCTAGCCGAATTAACGGGAACGTAGGGCATAAATTCAAGAGCCGGGCAACCTAGCTTGGCCAAAACTTAAGTCATATCGATGCATATAATGGCGAATAAAAGGTACATGTGGAAGAATAACACATGTGCAAGGCATGAAGCCCAGATAAATAATTAAGCTTCTATGTAAGAAGCCCCCTGGTATAATGAGCTCGGTTAGCGCGTCAATAGTGTGCGGGCAAGGCACAAGTTTGCCCTTGAAGGCCTTGAGAAAAAAAGGGAAGAAAGAAAGAAAAGACAGATAATGTATATGCAAAAAATGGACAGAGGAAGGAGACGAACATAGAGTCCGGCACTAGGCGTAGAATCTTCGGAGCCTGGCTGCGTTCCATGGGTTCGGCTCAAGTCGATTATCCGATGCATCCCGCAGACGGTACGCTCCACCGGTCAGAACTTGGTCAATAATGAAGGGACCTTCCCATTTGGGCTCGAGCTTGGTCTTTTTCTTCTCCAATAGGCGTAGAACTAGCTCGCCAACGTTATAAGTTTTGGCCCGTACTTCTCTGCTTTGGTATCTTCGAGCCTGTTGCTGATAGAATGCAGAACGGGCTATTGCCATGTCGCGCTCCTCCTCCAGGGTGTCCAGACTATCCTGCCGATTGAGCTCGGCTTCTCTTTCTTCGTACATGCGCACTCGAGGTGAGTCATGAATTATGTCGCGGGGTAGAACCACCTCTGCACCGTACACCATAAAGAAGGGTGTGTATCTGGTAGTACGATTCTGCGTGGTCCGCAGCCCCCAGAGTTCGGAGTCGAGCTCCTCTACCCAGTGCGTGTTAGATTCCTTTAAGGACCGCACTAATCTGGGTTTGATGCCGCTCATGATAAGACCATTTGCTCGCTCAACTTGGCCGTTAGTTTGTGGGTGATAGACAAAAGTATAATCAAGCTTGATGCCCATGTTGCTGCACCGGAGTTTTACCTCGTCGGCCGTGAAGTTCGTGTCGTTGTTAGTGATGATGCTGTGGGGAATGCCATAACGGTGTACAACCCCGGATATGAAGTCTATTATCAGTCCGGATTCGGCCGTTTAACAGGTTTGGCTTCTATCCATTTGGTGAATTTATCCACCATGACCAGTAAGTATTTTTTCTTACGGGTTCCCCCTTTAAGGGGTCCAACCATGTCAAGCCCCCAGACCGCGAAGGGCCAGGTAATGGGGATTTTTTGGAGGGCGGTGGGTGGCATGTGGCTTTGGTTTGCAAAAAGCTGGCAACCGACGCAGCGTTGGACCAAGTCCTGTGCATCTGCCCGGGTCGTCGGCCAATAAGAACCTGTACGGAAGGCCTTGCTTACAAGGGCCCGGGCTGCGGCGTGGTGGTCGCCGAGTCCGGCATGAATTTCTGCCAAAAGCTTCCACCCTTCCTCTTCGGAGATGCACCTTTGAAGGACTCCGGTAGTGCTTTTTTTATACAGCTCTCCCTCATGGACCCTGTAGGCTTTAGATCGCCCCGCTATGCAGCGTGCCTCATTTTGGTCCTCGGGAAGTTCCTGCCTAGTTAGGTAGGACAGGAATGGTTCTGTCCACGGGGTGATGATGGCCATTATTACGTGGGCTGAAGGTGTTATTTCGGTGGCAGAGCCTCCGATTATGTCAGAGTGTTCGGTATCGGGCATTTTGGCCGGGTCCGGACTATTGTTACCGGTGTCCCCTTCCCATACCACGGATGGCTTAAACAGCCTCTCCAAAAAGATGTTGGGGGGGGACCGCATCGCGTTTTGCGCCGATGCGGGCGAGGATATCCGCCGCCTGATTGTTTTCCCGAGCCACATGGTGAAATTCGAGCCCCTCGAACCGAGCTGACATCTTTAGGACGGCGTTGTGATAGGCCACCATTTTCGGATCCTTGGCATCGAAGTCTCCATTTATTTGGGATATTGCAAGGTTCGAATCCCCACGCACCTCCAGGTGTTGAATGCCCATGGAAACCGCCATCCGAAGACCATGTAACAGGGCCTCATATTCAGCTGCGTTGTTGGAGTCTATATACAGTATCTGGAGTACGTATTGAACTGTATCTCCGGTTGGGGACGTCAGGACGACGCCAGCCCCCAGACCAGCCAGCATTTTGGAGCCGTCGAAATGCATGATCCAATTGGAGTATGCGCCGTACTCTTTAGGGAGTTCGACTTCCGTCCATTCGGCGACAAAGTAGGCCAATACTTGCGACTTAATGGCTCGCCGAGGTTTGTATGTTATGTCGAATGGGAGGAGGCCCATTTGGCAATCCAGCCCGTGGCGTCGCGGTTGTTTATAATATCATTAAGTGGCACTTCCGAGGCTACTGTAATTGAACACTTTTGAAAGTAGTGTCGCAGCTTCCGGGATGCCATGAATACTGCATAGTCTATCTTTTGATAATGTGGGTACCGTGATTTGCATGGAGTGAGGACAGTGGATACATAATATATCGCCTTTTGAAGGGGGAATTTATGTCTGTCTGTTTCTCGTTCGACGATGAGCACTGCTCTTACAACCTGATGAGTTGCCGCAATGTACAACAGCATTGATTCGCCGATGTTTGGCGCAGCCAGGATTGGGTTGGTTGCCATTATGGCTTTTATTTCTTCCAATCCGGCTGTGGTAGCATCCGTCCACTCGAAGTGTTCGGTGCACCGAAGGAGGCGATAAAGGGGTAATGCCTTTTCTCCTAAGCGGGAGATAAAGCGGCTTAGAGCTGCCACACATTCGGTTAATTTCTGGATTTGTTTGAGGTCTGTTGGGATAGCCAACTGTGACAGAGCTCGGATTTTGGCCGGATTTGCTTCAATTCCTCTACTGGAGACAATGAAGCCCAGGAGCTTTCTAGCTAGTACACCGAAAACGCATTTTTCCGGATTGAGCTTGATGTCATATGTTCGGAGGTTGTCGAATGTGAGCCTCAAGTCGTCTATTAGAGAGTCGACGTGTTTGGTTTTGACAACCACATCATCTATGTATGCCTCTACTGTTTTGCCGATCTGTTTCTCCAGACATGTCTGAATCATGCGATGATATGTTGCGCCGGCATTTTTGAGCCCAAAAGGCATTGTGTTGAAACAGAAGGGGTCGTATGGTGTGATAAATGCCGTTGCGGCTTGGTTGAACTCCGCCATCTTGATTTGGTGGTAGCCGGAGTATGCGTCGAGGAAACACAATGAATCGTGTCCTGCGGGAGCATCGATAATTTGATCGATGCGGGGAGGGGGAAGGGATCCTTTGGGCAAGCCTTGTTGAGGTCCTTGAAATCGACACATAGGCGCCAGGATTTGTCCTTCTTTGGTACCATCACCAGGTTTGCTAGCCAGTCCGGGTGTTTTATTTCTCTAATGAATCCGGCCTCCAATAACTTGGCTAGTTCCTCTCCCATATCTTGTCTCTTAGGTTCAGAGAAACGCCGAAGAGTCTACTGGACCGGCTTGAATCCCTTTAGAATATTAAGGCTGTGCTCGGCCAGCCTACGTGGGATTCCTGGCATATCCGAGGGATGCCAGGCGAATATGTCCCAATTCTCGCGCAGGAACTCTCATAGTGCGGCGTCCACTGCGGGGTTTAACTGTGCCCTGATGGAGGCTGTTTTTGTAGGGTCCATTGGGTGGACTTGGAATTTGACTATTTCATCCGCTGGTTAAAAAGAGGTGGACTTGGATCTCTTGTCAAGTATCACATCGCCCCTGTCCACTGTGGAGCGCAGCGCAGTTAATTCCTCGGCCGCAAGGGCTTCGAATAATGCCTCGAGGGCCAATGCGGCTGTTTTGTTTTTGGTGCGAAGTGTTGCGTTCGGATCACTAGCGAGAGTGATGATTCCGTTGGGCCCGGGCATTTTGAGCTTCATGTACCCGTAATGGGGTATGGCTTGGAAGATCGTGAATGCCTCCCGCCTTAAAAGGGCGTGGTATCCGCTACTGAACGGGGCCACTTGGAATGTAATTTCTTCGGACCTATAGTTCTCCGGCGTGCCGAATACCACATCTAGTGTGATTTTCCCAGCACAGCGTGCTTCCCGACTGGGGATGATTCCTCTGAAGGTTGTGCTGCTTCGCTCAATGCGGTTCCAGTCTATTTCCATTTTTTGAAGAGTTTCCTCATAAATGAGGTTTAATCCACTGTCGCCGTCCATGAGTACATTGGTGAGTCGAAAGCCGTCCAAAATTGGACTGAGGACTAGTGCAGCTGGTGCTCGGGCTGTTCGGAATTTAGGTTCGTCACTGGCATTGAAGGTAATAGCCGTGTCACTCCATGGATTTATTGCTGCCACGTGGCAGATTTCGGCAAGGCTGCAGAGTGTTCGCTTGCGCCTTGATGCGAAGGTCTCAAGGACTGTTAATACCATATTGTTATCCCCGGGATGGTGCTCTGTGGCATCTGGGATGAGAAGATCCTCACCACTTTTGGCCACCTGCCGGAGTACCCAACATGCTCTAAGGCTGTGTGTTGGTATGATATCCGCTGTACTATGAATTTTGCAGGGTCCATTGAGCCATCCCTCCAATACGGTTCCACGCCCTGTAGATGGTTTTTGCTTCTTTGTAATTAACTCGGGTGTCTTATGATAGTGCACCCTTTTACTTCGGACTGGGTGTATATTCGGAGCCGGATTATCCCAAAATTTCATTTCGGTTTTCCAGGCGCTTTCCATCGCACAGTACTTTCATACTATGGACGCCAAGTCGGCGAAGCGTGATATGTCACGACGACTTATGGCATTAAGGATTCCCTTGTCTGTGCAATTATTGCAGAAAAATGAGACTGCGCCTTCCTCGCGACAGTCCTTAACCTTGTTCATCATAAGGAGGAATCTGGCCCAATAATGATGTATTGTTTACTGGGGCTCTTGCCTGATGTGGGAAAGATCATTTATGTTTGGGTGGGTGGGTGGATTTGAGTCCGAACCATTACCCGATCTGAGACCCAGGGGCCGAGGAGTTTCCAATCTTGGAAGTTCGGGTTCCGGGATGTTGCCCAATAAGTCTGGCCCGCTACCCAACTCTAGGTTCGGGGCTTGGGTGATGTCCTCCCGTAAACGGGTATCCGGCTCGGAGAGCTCAGGAATCCGGACATAGTTAGTCCTCAAGATAGAGGAAGAATCCCGCGTTGTTCCCCCACCACCGCGATATGATGGGTGACTGGTGGAGAGTTAATCTCCCTTTGATCGGGTTTAAGCCCAATCTGATCATAGTCCGTAGCGACTCCCAAGGCGGTGATGCGATCCAAGAGCTCGTTTAGGGAAGAGAGGTCCATTGGATCAATCTGCTCGGCAAATTCCGAGCTGACGTGGAGGCTGTTTTCGATGACCCGAGAAGTCATCGTCGGTGCAGCAGCCGAACGGGCGGTCATGATGAAACTGCCTAGCCGAAGAGTTTGGCCGACAGCCATGGCTCCCCCGGCGGTAATGTTGTTTTTGACAACAAGATGAGGCATCCTCCCTTACGGTGATGGCACAGTGGAACTCTCAATGAAAGCACCAATGTCGGTGTCAAAACCGGTGGATCTCGGGTAGGGGGTCCCGAACTGTGCGTCTAGGCGGATGGTAACAGGAGGTGGGGGACACGATGTTTTTACCCAGGTTCGGGCCCTCTCGATGGAGGTAAAACCCTACTCCTGCTTTATTGATCTTGATGATATGAG
>NW_024114196.1:0-56135 GCF_003073215.2 Triticum urartu
ACTGTCCCTCTACCACGGCAACGTGATGGGTGACCTGGGGAGAGTTAATCTCTCTCAGATCGGGTTTAGGCCCAATCTGGTCGTAATCCGTAGTGACTCCCAGGGCGGCAATGTGATCCAAGAACTCGTTTAGGGAAGAGAGCTCCATTGGATCTAGCTGCTCAACGAATTCCGAGCTGACGTGAAGATTGCTTTCGATGACCCGAGAGGTCATCGTCGGCGCAGCAGCCGAACAGGCGGTCATAAGGAAACCACCTAGCCGGAGAGTTTGGCCGACAGCCAAAGCTCCCTTAGCAACGGTGCCGTATTTAAAGACGGGATGAGGCATCCTTCCTGATGGCGACGACCCAGAGGAACTCTCAATGAAAGCACCAATGTCGATGTCAAAACCGGCGGATATTGGGTAGGGGGTCCCAAACTGTGCGTCTAGGCCGGATAGTAACAGGAGGCAGGGGACACGATGTTTTACCCAGGTTCGGGCCCTCTTGATGGAGGTAAAACCCTACGTCCTGCTTGATTAATATTGATGATATGGGTAGTACAAGAGTAGATCTACCACGAGATCAGAGAGGCTAAACCCTAGAAGCTAGCCTATGGTATGATTGTTCTTCCCTACGGACTAAAACCCTCCGGTTTATATAGACATCGGAGAGGGCTAGGGTTACATAGAGTCGGTTACAACGGTAGGAGATCTACATATCCGTATCGCTAAGCTTGCCTTCCATGCCAAGGAAAGTCCCTTCCGGACACGGACGAAGTCTTCAATCTTGTATCTTCATAGTCCAGGAGTCCGGCCGAAGGTATAGTCCAGCTATCCAGACACCCCCTAATCTAGGACTCCCTCAGTAGCCCCCGAACCAGGCTTCAATGATGACGAGTCCGGCGCGCAAATTGTCTTCGGCATTGCAAGGCGGGTTCTCCCCCAAATTTCGTGTACCTGTTGAATAGTGTCCGGTTTCTTGTAAATGTAGTGCTCCTTGGCTTCTACGCCCAATAATGGCCGTCTTCCACAGTAAAACGAATACGAAAAGTCGGGGTGTTTTTTATATTTACACCCCTAGCCTCGTAAATGAGCCACCTATTTAAGGGGACGAGGATTTAGATCCAAACCACACCTTCTCCCCTCCGCGAGTATTCATCAGAGCGTATCCGACAGAGGTCCATTCTATCATGGCCGGACTAAAACCCTCCGATTTATATAGACACCGGAGAGGGCTAGGGTTACACAGAGTCGGTTACAACGGTAGGAGATCTACATATCTGTATCGCCAAGCTTGCCTTCCACGCTAAGGAAAGTCCCTTCCGGACACAGGACGAAGTCTTCAATCTTGTATCTTCATAGTCCAGGAGTCCGGTCGAAGGTATAGTACGGCTATCCGGACACCCCCTAATCCAGGACTCCCTTAGTGATGATCACAAGCAGCGCCCATATACTCTGTGGCGCCTGGCAACTAATTCCAATGGATCACATCTTGTGTGTATACAGCCCACTGATGATGTTACTGCTAAGGAAGCAGGTGTCTCCCATGGTCGCACTCTCCGGACCTATTCCAACACCCATTGCATGGTATTCGGGATGGATACTAGTGTGCTAGCGCCAACTCCTTCTCCCTGGCACAGAATTGATAGTCTTGGAGAAAACTCGCTCTTCCTTGGACAAAACTATCCGATGATGGTGAAAGGCGATCCAACTGTTGTTGACACATTTATGAGAAGCAACTGTGTCTATACCTCGGACATTTGGGTGGTTCCCTACCCTGGTACTGATATAGTAGGCCGCTTCAGCCTGGATTACCAGTCCTGCGTTGGTCTCCAGATCAACAACGGATGGCCCGTCCCAGAGAATCACTTGTGGTTCAAAGCAAGCGTTTCCAATGCCGCGGAATGGTTGAGTTGAAGTTCATTTCATGGCTTGTTATTTGTTGTGTGGTGAAAACTTTAGTATTTATAATGTATACTCGTTGTCGATGTGGGTTGATGACCTGTTGTATGTAATAAAATGATATGCCTGTGATAAACTTACTAAATTTATGAATGGCTTTCGAGTCGCTTCTCTGAGTGAGTGGTGCGACGAGGCAAAAAAATATTTTCCGAATACATAATTGTACGTGCATTGCAACAGGTTATCAGATGAGGCCAATCAACAATAGTAGTACACTATTTGTACTAGCTTCACATGCTTCGCGTGTCGGGCAGGTGTTTTTACTGTAGCCATATGTTAATGTGTTCGTTGTACGTAACCAGCACCTCGAATCCTCGATACTAGTATACTATATAGTAGTAGGAGTAAGTAGTAGGAGTAGTAGGGTGGCATGGGCCAGAACAAGCATTCACGTCCAGGAGTACGGCACACGCCACCACCACGACATCCATTTGACACCATATTATTTCTTGGAGTCCGTGCTAGAGGAATCTCTTCAACCTCGTCGTTTCTCTAACTTCAGCCATCACGCGGCGGGCGAGGCGGGGGTTTACCGATAGTCGGTTTCCTTAACTGCGGTCCCACTTGTAAGGCCAACTCCAACGCACGACCCCAAACGCACTTCCATTTTGCACGAACTCCAACGATAATTTTGACTAGAAAAGCAAGACCAAAGAAAACAAGAACCACAAGAATACATTTTACTACTCCTGTAAGTTGGATTAGTGCCTTCTTGATGCATTCATTATTGATCTGCGGAGGCTCGATCTTGCGTCTCTGCTAGCTAAAAGTGATAGAACATCTACTAAATTGCACTCTATCAATATATGGATGTACTCTTCTTCCCTATACAAAAACTTGCATCCATTCTACTCCCTCCATTGCACAATACATGCCTTCTATTTGTCAAAATATATATGTATCTACACATGTCTTAGTATATAGGTACATCCATTTTTGGACAAATGGAAGTCAAGTATTTTGGAACGGAGGGAGTACACAATAAAAATTTTAAGTTAGCACAACTAGTCTAATCCGAGAGCAGAACCGAAGATTTGGTTGGGTTCTTCCTCCTTTTGCCAACACGTGGGACATCCAGCATCCAGATCGTGTCATGAAAGAAAATAGAGTGGTAGTTGAAGCCACAAGATGTGCATCTTGGGTTAAACTGTAAATGGAATCTTACTACTCTTGAGTAACTCCAAAAGCGGCCACCGAAGATCTTTATTGGATTTGTTTTTCATCACCAGCACGTCGAGGTGAAAGATGTGCAGGTTCAGTGGGTCTTCTTGCATTTTGACTAACATGTGGGGCCGCATGTGAGCAAACATACGATGGGCTCCGCGCGTCTGCTGGCTGGCTGAGAAGAGAGATAGAGGAGGGTTGAGCACGGACTGCAGGAAATTTGTTCTACATACTTCGACATAGGCTCGATATAGTGGGGTGGCATGGGCCATAACTAGCATTCACATCTAGCAGTACGGCACATGCCACCCACACGATTCCCATCCGACACCAATTTTCTTGGAGTCCGTGCTATAGCCATCTCTTCTTCCTCCTGTTTTCTCAGCCATCGCGCCGTGGGCGGGGTGGGGTTTGCCGATAGTCAGTTTGCTCAACTGCTGTCCCACTTGTAAGTGAAATTACAACACCGCACGCATTCCCGCTTGAGCGGCATGCCGGACCAACCGTGTGGGGGTGCGATGCGAACACGGCAGGCTTTTTCTTTTGAACTCGTAACTTGTAAAATTTGGTTCTGCTCCATGGCGCGACCGATGGATAGAAAATAATGATTTTGCCTAGAGTAATGAGAAGTTTGGTTCTGGCGCCGTTAATGCATGGAGTACGTACGAAAATTATGAAGTTGATGCGAAAGATAAGATAATTACTGTAGTATCATATACTACTACATGGAATTGACGGAAATATAAAAATACATACGGATCCATCAACGTTCAACGACATCCAAGGTTGCCCTGCGCTCCAAGAAGGCCAACGTCCTAGTGCGTCAGGTCACCAACCGACGTGTGAGGAGCAGCGGCGTTGGCGGCGAGCTCAACGTGCTTCTGAACGGTGCCATCCAAGGTTGCCCTGCACTCCAAGAAGGCCAACGTCCTATCATCCTCATCTTGCATGTAGTCCTTGTGGACGATTTGCGCGTAGACGTGGGTGATTATATCGATGGTGTCTTGCTTTTCTACATGTACTGTACTACTACGGAGTGCATGCATGTGTGTACCCGGGGTGGAAGCACTGCATGCATGTGTGTACGCATTATTCCCTCTAGTAGTAGACGCCGTGTTATAACTACCAATGCTATTTTTCAGGCCGATCGCTAGTCGCCTTGGTCCCACAGATTTGTTTTCTTTTTTCTAAAGTGCGCTATATAAACAGTGACGGATGGAGTAGTATGAGCGGATTCAAAGAAGAGCGTGTTGATGGTTGCTTCTTCAGAGCAACTTACAGTGGGAAAGGTGGGCCTTATGATTTCACTGCTCATTACTCACTATTAATGCAGCGTAACGACCGGGCTGAGTCTCCCACGCGGTTGTGCACTACCCCCTCGGTTCTTAAATATACTCCAGAGTATTTGTCTTTCTAGAGATTTCAACGAGTGACTACTCAAATATTTGTCTTGTTAGAGATTTCAAATGGACTGGCACATACGGATGTATATAGACATATTTTAGAGTGTAGATTCCCTCATTTTGCTCCATATGTAGTCACTTGTTGAAATCTCTGTTAAGACGAATAGAATATTTAGGAATGGAGGGAGTACACATACGAAGCAAAATGAGTGAATCTACACTCTAAAATATGCCCGTTTGAAATTTGTAAAAGACAAATATTTAGGAACGAAGGAGTATAATTTTGTGCATGGCACATGGACCAGGATGATGAAGAGGCTTCTGGCAATGCTATCAAGCTTACATCATTTGTTTACATAATTGACGTACTATACAAATAATTTTCCAGCGACATGAAATTGTACAATGGTGTGAGCTTTCAGCTTTTGTTTCGCGTGTCTTGCCATCGATGCTCTTTCGGAAACAATAAAAAACTAACTTCCTTGCTAATGCATGTCAATCATTACAAGATCAGAGCTAATAATTACATCACAACTGAATTAAAATTGATCCATGCTTTCATTGGCAGCAACGTCCCCCCAATTAACTATAGAGGTACAATGGCTGCTATATGTGTGGAGGAGGAGAGAGGCCTACCTCATGTATTAAGGAGATCGATCTGCCTCATGTATTAAGGGAGATCGATCGGCATCCATGCATATGTGCAGGAGATGAATAAGGTTGGGAGAGAGACAGAGCTAGAGTGTTGGAGGGGGTGGTAGTGGAGTTGCTTCTAACAAATGGTGGGATAGGCTTGCTAGACAAACGGAGGGCCCGCCCGCAATATCAATAAGAGAGGTGATGGCTGCTTGTTGTCTGTGCACATGCGTGTGAGAGACGGGTCAGGAGGCATGCACGAATGATGAGGGGGGATGATGTGGTTGTTGTAAGCAGACGTAACTACATAGGAAGATCAATCGCCCTTTGTAAGAGAAAGGAGAGACATAACTTGTGAGGTACGTCGATCGATGGGGGGTAGTTAAAGTCAATCTAGGTATTTGTTGGGAGATCGATCGGTATACATGCATGTGTGTGTTAGAACAAATGAGGCACGAGGAGAAGGATAGAGAGAGAGGGATGCATGTAGGAGGTGGTACGAGAGGCATACTATATCGAGGGGGAGGAGTGTGCGAGTACGAGAACGATGAAAAGAGTGGTGGGAGTGAGGCATGGACGGTGACAAGAGAAGAGGGGAAGCTTGTGTTTGTGCTAGGCACACCTGGCTAGAGAGGCATATCGATCGATGTGTGTCGTAAAGAAGGAGCTGGGGGGCCTACACACACCGTGGGTGAACGACCTAAAGTGAAAAGACGAATTTGCGTGATGGAGCTAGAGAATGCTGAGGGAGGGTGAGAGGGATGCGGGCGTGTGCATGCACAAGAGAAAGTTAGCGCTAGCTACAAAGATAAGAGGGTTGTGTGGGTGTAAAAGACGAATAGAGATCATTTATACTTCATTATAAAAAGCGAATTCGGATATTTGAAGAATTTATCATAGTGTTTCAAACCGATGGATGTGTGAATATATATAACAGTGATACACATGGTGTGGTTCTGAACATGGTATACTACATTAAATATATTTTATCTCTACTCTAATAAAAAATGGAGTTGTTGATGATGGTGTGCCTGCCATCCTGCATTATAGGCCGTCTGATTTATATCTGGCGGATAGCAAGGAAACTATGATGGTTGAAGTTGGCAACAATCATGATTGTAGATTCTTATTGCCACTTGGTTCGTATGAATGGATTCCTATACTCCCATAATTTCAAAGGAAAATAAACATTAGCATATATTCAATAGAAAAGTTCCTATGATGTGAACCAAATGACATCTCTTTTCTAATCCCTCCTCATAGGAATTGAGATACATGTCAACTCTAGATTCAATAGAGAAGTTCCTATGATGTGAACCAAATGACATCTCTTTTCCAATCCCTACTCATGGGAATTGAGATACATGTATCTCTTTCCCTACAACTTCCATGTATACATCTTCTATTCCTAAATAGCTAGTACAACCCACTAGTAGCTTTTTTCCTAGACATGCAACTATGGCACAAGAACACGTCATGCATGCAAGTCATAAATCACATTGTTTTTTCTACTCTATGCATGCAAGCACCACATCATCAATTCGTGCATGTTACTCATAAGTTATTTCTTGCATTAAATTTTGCATTGACAATGTATGTGCTGGTCACGTGCACACATATGTAGTTCACATTCACATTTTTCTTAGAAATGACATTCTTTTAACTGCAATTCATTTTTTTCTCTTTGTACTCCCTCCGTCTAGGTGTGTAAGTCATCTTCCGAAAACCAAATAATCGCAAAACACTTTGGCACGGTACATTAACACCCTCCTCGTTTCTTGTTTCGTGACATATCAACCAATAAGAGATGTGGGCCGTGCATGCTTTCCCAAAACACAAGCAATTCTCCTTTGTTCTAGAATCTTCCATATCATAATTGCCCAAACTTTTTTTTCTAAATGAATTGCCATTATTTGTTTTTTACTTTATGCTTTACAATGCACAATCCCATGAATCTTAACATGTTTATAAAACTAATTGATTTTGAATGAGATACTATAAGAGCTAGACGAACATCTACATCATGCATATATGACTAAAAGCTTTACATGATATAGTGTGTATTTATTCATAATTTGGTTTCCAAATCTCATGCGTTCAATGCATGTACCTTACTAGTTTTGAGTAGAGTAGCAAATTTCACGCGGCTGCGGGTATATCAAAATGCAGGGCCCATGCATCATTGCCTTTTGGTCGAACCTACGTCCACAATTTTTTGTACGTATATCCCCGCAGGTCCCCGAACCCAAAATGCTTCCTCGTTCCCGTAAAACCAAGAGGCCCACACATATTAAGGTGTCGACTCGAACTAATCCCTCTCCCGTTTACTATGACGCGGCCCCGCACGCCGTAGTACTAGTACTCCTACAAACCCTACCGCCGCACGCATCATCAGTTTTCTTCAAGAGGACGAGGGAGAAGCGGATTTGTAGTGGAGGTGCTTTCAAAAAAAAAGAATTTGTAGTGGAGGCCCCTACCCTAGGGTGCCCCAGGTAGCTGCCTCACGCATCATTGGTTTTCTCTTTTCTTTATGCTCTTGCGCCCTAGAGTGAAATGATGGTTGCTTCTTCCGTCTAGCTTAATGCGGGAAAGGTGGCGCTTTGTGATTTGACCCCTCATCGCTCATTTACTACTACTACGGCACTACGATCGGGGTGCCTCCAAGTCCAACCGCTGCTCCGAACTATAATTTGGTGCATCGCACGTGGAACAAGACGGTGGATGAGCCACATGTCGGCTAAAGGGGTCCTGTTACATGTGTCACCATTTCGTGTGCACACTGACCATGCTTGAGTCACTACGCCAACACGACAGGAGCAGCCTAACCACTTGGTTTTGCTCCGCGATGAATTCCGACTATATTGATCTAAAAAGATATGTATTGTACTACCCTCTCTGTCTCAGTTTATAAGGCGCGCACGTAGTTCTCGGTCATCCATTTGACTAACTAAATATGAGTTACTATGTCACAAAAAGTATATCATTCGATTCTTAAGCGGATGTAGTTTCTAAACATATGTTGTTCATCACATATATAGCCAGTTAAATTCTCAACCTAGAACGACGTGCATGCCCTATAAACCGATACAGAGGAAGTAGTAAAAATGAGGTGATTTTACCGAAGGATGGGCGGGGGAGCATGGCCTGTCATGCGGTCCCACGTGTCATGATGTACCAAGGCGATGCGTGTGTCCCTCTTGAGGCAGAAGCAATACTACGTGGTTTTCTTGAAGGAGATGATGGCGAAGAGAAGTGTGAAATAATGGTTGCTTCGTCTGTTTGGGAAGGTGCGGCAATGTGATATGACGTCTCATTGCTCATTACTACTACTGGGGCAGTACGACTGGGGTGCATCCCCCCTGTTGTTCTGCACTGTTAGTTGGTGCATGACACGTCGACCCGGTTGCTATATGTCCCACATGTCAGCGAGAGGAAGTACAAAATTCATGAAAGCGAGCATTGACGGAGGAGGATAAGACACGGCTTGGTTTTTGCTGCTTCGCGTGATCCATCGATACAAACCCGGACTAAAAAAGGTGAGGGCGGATCTTTTGCCGCGCGGGCAGGCAGGGGAGTTTGGCATAGTTTGTTCGAGGCAACGAGGCAGGAAGGGAAACAAGCAAATAAAGATTGAGCGACTTAGTTTTGGGAAAATCTAATTTGACAGAGTACGTACCCACTATGGAGGTAGTATATTACTTACTACTCCCTCCTTTCCGGTTTATAGGGCTCGTCTAAAAAAATCGTTTTTTCGTTTTATAAGTCTCAGTTCTACTGGTAGTAGTAGTACCATCACATGTTGGATTTTGAGGTGCGTTAAATCACCCGATGCAAGCATTGTCAATAGAAAACTCACCAATGCATGTAGAAGTTCATGGAAATTTAGTGATCATGCATGCATTCGTTCTAATTAATGCCTTGGTAGACATAACTTCTTAGAGAAAAACAAGCGTACATTACTTGTGCAAACTATGAAATTAATTCCACCACTCACCGTCTACCTTGGTTGGAGAGATTTTGAAATTGAGCCATAAACTGGAAAGGAGGGAGTACTAGTAACATAGCCTAGGGTAGCTTGTTGCACCACGGACTCTAAGGAAATTGATGTAGTAGTACTACTCCTATATACTACTCCAAGGAAATTGAGCCATAAACTGGAAAGGAGGGAGTACTACTAAAGGAAATATATTCCAAACAATATGATAATCTCTCTAACCAAGGGTAGGGACGAGGAGTAAATGGAGGGAGTAGTAAAACTTTCTCCTCGTCCTGTGAGCCACCGCGCGTGTGGGCGAGGGAGCGGGCGTAAGGCGTACTAGTAAGTACTAGTAAGCAAGCTTCACCTCATCCTGCGAGCCACCGCGCCCGTTGGCGGGGGAGACGGCGTACTAAGAAAGCTTCTCCTCGTTCTGCGAGTTGACGAGACAAATCAAAAGTACTCCGGTGTATAGAGCCTTGCCTTTAAGGTAGGCCCACATGGTTTGCCTCTTTTTTCACATAACGCGTCAAGTCGCAATTTGTTTGTTCACCCATGGTAGACGATCCTCCATCAAGTGGAAAACCAGTACATGTGTCAAATTACCACGTGGGTTGCCTTTTCATACAGAAATGAGCTCCACCGTGTACCTGCGCGGGTGTGGTTGGGAAAGAGACGGGAGTACGTGCGCCGTGTGTGCACCTCTTCTCTTCGTGCACGTCCCCCACCTGTGTGGGTGTGTATGAGAGAGATACAAACCTAGACATAATGTGCCGTCCATCCCCATGCCTCCGCCCAGTCTGACCACCAGTCACCACCACCCTCCACTCCTCCTCACCTTATCTATCATCTTTCTCAAGACTAGCAATGTGTCCGTGCGTTGCAACGAATCCAAAGTAGAATAGTACTTGTTCACAAACTTGAAAGAAAACACTCTTGTTTTGATATACATATATACCACTAAAAATATATTATGTCTCACTCAAAATATAATTCTTAGGTTGTTTTGATGAGGCGAGGGAGGGATGTGGTTGCTTTCAAGATAATAAGGGGTTTTCTTCAAATTGGAGCAGAGAAGTGGGCTATTGTTGCAAAAATGCCACAACTTACCTCGCAGCCATTAGATGTAGATCTAATGGTCAGAAATGACGAATGGCAGACACACCATCATCACCTACGAAATCAAGGGCCTGCAGTTTATCTTCAACCTCCACCCCCTAAGCTGCCAGCCACCGCCGGCCGAACTGCCGGCCACCGGCGCCCGCGGCCGGCCAGCGCGGCCCCGCCACCCCACCCGCCACGAAACCACTCCCCACCGCCGGTCCGCCATCGCCTCGGCCATCCCTCTAGGTCCCCCCGCGCCGAGTTTTTTCTCCGGCGATCCCCGCGCCACCGCCCAATCACCGCCCCCCCCCCCCACAGTCGTCGACTGCCAACCAGAGGTCTCCCGACTTCGAATCCCCACCGACCACTAATTTATTACAATTTCTGTCCTTCATATATGCGCTGACGGGTGGGCCCTATGGTAATGTGCGCTGTTGAATGTGGACCGTTTGACTGGTCAATTGATCGTGTCATCAATAAATTACGGAGCTGTATGGTGAGCCAGTGACCGTATGATCACCCTAAAATGTATTTTATCAACACAGTACAGATCAAACTACCATTTCTTTCTTTCATATACGTGCTGACAGGTGGGCCCCATAGTTACGCGCCCCGATGGTGCAACACTAGTTGCGCCACGTGGAACGTTTGACTGGTCAATTGATTGTGTCATCAACAAAATACGGAGTTGTACGGGTGAGCCAGTGACCGTATAATCACGACATGTATTTTCTTAACACGGTACAGACGCAAGCGCTCATATATACGCGCAAGCACTCACCGCTATAAGCGCACACATGCAGACCCTACCCCTATGAGCACCTTCGAGAGAGTGAGCCAGCGTATGATCTTGAGATTTTACAAAGTCACCATAGGTGCCTCGTAGTCGAATGGAACGTCTCCTCCCACTGAACGCATATGGCCGGAAAAATACTGAAATTAACCCAGGATAAATGCGAGCACCAGGACTTTAACCCTGGTGGGCTCGAGAAACCACTGTACTCCTAACCATCCAACTACAGGTTGGTTAGCACCACAAAATGTATGTATTGACCGTGATGAGCTTATTCTGAAGTCCAGTGACCATATCATCCTTTCGCTTCAAATACAATGACCATAAGTGTCGTCAACAAAATACAGAGCACGCATCAAATACAATGTCTCTCAGTGTCATCAACAAAATACGGAGACGTATCGTGAGCTAGATACCGTATGGTCACCACGAGAATATATACGGTGACCGTAATGAGCATATTCTGAAGTCCACCGACCATATAGTGCTTTCGCTTGAAATACAGTGACCGTCACACGTGAATGTGTCATGGGCATGCATACTTTTAGAGGGCCGAGAGATAGTTTGTGTGCGTACGTGAAAGTGGTGTACAAAGAGGGGGTGTCCGGTGGAGACAAGGTGAGATATGCCCTTTGTTTCTCTTTCCTGTGACTAAATTTAAGGAGAAAATAAAAACATTCACAATGCAGAACAAATATTTTTGGATGCACCATGCAATTAACTTTCATGTATAACATTGTACTATTGTATATGCTTATTTTCTTAGTGGCCGATTGCGTGTGTGGTGTGGTGGGCACATCATTTCTAGTTGTGGTGGGTCAACATGAGGACTCATGGGTCGGTTCCATCCTGCGCCACATAGGTTGGACCGAGACGCATTATATGAAGACCCATGTGGAGGACTCGGCGTACAACACGAAGCTACCAGAGTCGTGGAGGACTCTATCCCCACTGGTGATAAGCCGACTATATATGATTTGTAACCCTAGGCCCCGAGTATGTTATAGAAGCCTGGGGGCTAGTTCGTCAATAGTATACACACACGCACAATTCCTGGTATTCACGTGTACTTTCTACATACCCCTATCACTAATATACAGTACTAGGGGTAGGCCTTTTCCTCAACTGCAAGGGTCCGAACTTGGGTAAAACCTTGCCTCATATTACCATCCAGCCTAACAGTTAGGGATATCCTACCGAATGATCTGATGGAATCATATTTGCCAACTACTAAGAGAGAGCTCTGTCTGGGGGGATGTGTGCGAGAGAGGCCTAAAGATAATGTGTGTGCGGGAGGCACATATATGTGCGTATAGAGGGCTAGTAGAGACCATGCGTGTGTATATATGCATGTGAGAGAAATAGTGTTTTCCAACTGAGATTAGAGAAAAGAGTGGTACATAGTAGTCAGAAAGAGAAAGAGAGAGAGAGAGAGAGAGAGAGAGAGAGAGAGAGATACAGAGAGAGAGAGAGTGTGCGTGAGACACCCCGACACCCCGGGAGAGATTGTGAGCATGTGTGAAAGAGAAATGCCGATGTATATAAAGTGTGTGCACTTATGCGTTAGATATAGAGATATATAGCACGTTTGTGAGAACGGGCCGAGGCATAGTGCATCTAGGTGTAAAAGGCGGTTCTACGCATTAAATTAAAATATAAATGGCATTATTATTTTTGGATGAGATCATGAATTTTGTAATTTTCGTATGAACGAAAATTGGTCTACCAGACACCCATACTCTATTGAATTCTAACATGTGCATGTGTTTATTTCTTATTATCGATCCATAGAGTGAGAGCGGTTTGAAATACAGGCAATGCAATGCTTTTGCAATTCATATATAAAACATTAATTAGTGCACTCCATGTTGTTAGTGTGAAGCACTTTATACATTTGTCACTTACATGGATACATTCCAAATTGCTAGCTATGAAATAGAATACATGTTGAATTCAACATAAAGGGAGTTTCGAAGATTCGAATTCATAGGAAGTGCAATCATCCATTTGAACCCGAGATAATGGCATTTGTAAATCCGATCTAAAAGGGGGCATCAATCTTTGTTGTGTGTTTGAACATGCTATATATTCATACGCATGTCTAACTATTTTTTTTGCAACCAAGGAGATTATATCTAGAACCATGCATGAACTGAGGTAAGTTGCATATTTTTTAATATATACTCATGTACAATGTATATTCAAATGTACCCCATCCATTAAAAAATAATCATTGTTTTAGGATTTTCAAGAGTAAAGATTTGTGAAGTTTGAGAAATCATAAAAGTTCAATTCAAGAGAACCGAAAATGTTAATGCTTCTGCTCCCAAATATTGAACGAAGCGCAGAATAAGTCCCTTGGTCACCCGAAACCGCGCGAGACTAATGTTTGGTGGTAGGAAATTATTGTCCTGACTCTGGCACGTGTAGCCTATTGGCCCGATGTCCAAAGGTCTAAACCGGGGTAGGTTTGTAACTTCACCAAGGCGCCAGTCTCAACCGCCTCCTAGAAGCATTCATACACCGTGGGCGCCTAAACACCCATGCGCTCGGCCGAAATCTATCCCGCCCACCATTTGGGACACCTGAGATTACTTTCCTACCCCCAACCCGCAATATGTCCAAAATTTTAGATGTGGGCAAAGTTTGTAACTTTCCCCAAATTTCAAACAAGCGCGTCCCAAACCGAAACATTGTTCACCCTTAGTCCCCCCTCCCTCTGTTTCCCCATTCATACTCCGTGGGCGCCAAAATGCCCTCTTCACCAGCCACGAAACCACAGCCTTCTCCGTCCTCCACCCCATCGCGCCCAATCCACCGCCGCCCTCCTCCATCACGCAGGAGCCGGTACCCCGATGTCGTCGTCCAACGCAACCACAACCGCAATGCCCTCAAGGACTTAGCAGTTGAAGCCGAGGCAGAGCTGCCTTCATGACGCCCATGCCGACGTGCGCCGTACCAGAACCACTTCGACCATGCCGTCCTGTGCCTCACCGCTGCCGCTCCACTGTCGCGACAGTCCACCGCACCGGAGCTGTTCCTGCTACGCTGTCGTTTGCCGCCTCGGATCTGGTTCCCCGCCACGGACAGACGGCCACGGCACCACACTCAACAATTGGACATGGGCTCGTCCAAGGCTCCACTGTCCTCCACAACTTCTCTTTTCTAGCGAACCACAAGAAGATCATTGGAAAAACAGAAGGAGGACACAGCACTGCCAGTAGAAAGACACTACTATGGAAAAGCCTATACACAGAATTTTACCAGTAGCGCTGTACAAAATCAAGCGCTGCTGCTACTTAGTAGCAGCGCGCATAAATAAACCGCGCTACTGCTATGACTTTAGCAGTAGCGCATACTAGCGAAAAGCGCTGCTGCTACGTTTGAACTGGGCGCACATGGCTAGCCCAACCTAGCAGTAGCGCGTATAATGGCCCAGCGCTACTGCTAATCTCCTTAGCTGCAGCGCGCTTACGTGTAAAGCGGTGCTGCTAACGGAAATAAAATAAAGTGAAAAACAAGTAGAAAAGTAAATGAAAATGAAAGAAATAGAAAAGGGATAAAGGGAAAAAATAAAATGTAAAGAAAAATAAAAGAAAAAAGGGGAAAAGGAGAAAGGAATACCAGTAGCGGGTTCTGCAGAAAATCGCTATAGCTGCAGCGTGTATTCCAGAACGCATTGTAGCTAACGTAGAAGTAGTGCCCTTTCTGGAACGCACTACTGGTACTTCTGACTTAACCACGCGGTTCTTCCTTCCCCACGGCCACTTCATCCCCCAAATCAACTCCACTCTCGCCGCCGCCGCCCCTCGGCCGCCGCGCGCTCTCCCCACGCCGCCCCCGACCCCAGATTCAACGCCGGCCCCGCCCCCAACCTCAACGCCGCCCGGGTCGCCGCCCCGGACCCCGACCTCAACGCCGCCCCGAACGCCGCCCCCGCCCCCCCCCCCGACCTCAACGCCGCCCCGGAGCCCCGACCACGACCTCGACGCCGCCTGCCCCTCCCTCGTCGCAGGCAACCAAGGTGAGCACGCCTGATCCTCCCTGTAACGCCCCGAGACCGATGTGCCAGGTGTCGTCCAGATATTTGCTGTTATTGCCTTGTCATTGCTTGCGTTTCATGCATTGCATATCATGTCATCATGTGCATTTCATTTGCATACATGTTCATCTCATGCATCCGAGCATTTTCCCCGTTGTCCGTTTTGCAATCCGGCGCTCCATTCTCCTCCGGTGGTCATTTCTACCTTCTTCTCGTGTGTGGGGATTAAACATTTCCGGATTGGACCGAGACTTGCCAAGCGGCCTTGGTTCACTACCGGTAGTCCGCCTGTCAAGTTTCATACCATTTGGACTTCGTTTGATGCTCCAACAGTTAACCGAGGGACCGAAAAGGCCTCGTCTGTGTTGCAGCCCAACACCCCTCCAATTTGGCCCAAAACCCACCAAAACCCTCTCCATCATCTAGAGCATTCGATCACGATCGCGTGGCCGAAAAACGCACCTCATTTGGACTCTCCTAGCTCCCTCTATCTATAAATATGTGATCTCTTCCGAATTTCACGGTCTAACCCTAGATCCACTCCTCCACCGCGCATCCGGAGGCGTCCTCGCCGCGCCGGACATGTCCACCCCGCCGGACACGTCGCTCCGTCCAACGGGAGGCCGCCACATCATTGCCGCTGCCGCATGCAACCAGTCCCGCGCCGCCACATCATCAAGGGCACCCACATCGCCGCGCGGGCCCGCCAGGCCCATCTCCAGCCCGCTCCGGACCACGCCGGGCCGCCGGATCCACCCGCGCCTCGCCTGCAACCACCATCCCCGAGCGCCCCGTCCACCGCCGTGCCGGACGTCACCGGAGGCCGCGCACCTCGCCGGCTGGAGTTCGCCGCCATTTTGCCTCGGCATCCGTGCCCCCGGAGCAAGTATCGTCGCCCAGCCAGCTCGCAGCGCTGCTCCCTGGTGCCTCCCCGTCGCCCAGGTCTCCCTGCTTCCTTATCGCTGCCCGGGCCGCCGGATTCCGCCGCCGGAGCTTGGAGCTCCGCCGGTCCTTCTCTTCCCCGCGCCGTCAGAGCCCGAGCCAAGCCCTACCATCACCGGATCCGACAAGTGGCTGGCCGGATCTGCCCATTCCCATCGCCAGCTGGCTAAACCTGCTACGGTGCTCGCCGCCTTGCCTTCCGTCGACGGCGCCGCCATGGCCTCGCTCGGGTCCTGCCGAGGAGGACGACGAGCGTCCGCTCGTGGGCCGCCTTCCCCCTCGCGCTCGTGGACTGCGTGGGCCGGCCCAGCTTCCCCGGCCCAGCGCAGCGCCAAGTCCGGTCCGATCTGCCCGTCCTTCCCCGTCTGGGTCGAAGCCCATGGTGAGCCACCACTATTCCCCGCTCGTGTGCACGATAGCTATCCTGTGCCCATGTTTTTTTCACTAAGTCCCCGAAATTTCCATGTTTCATATGCCCATGTTCATCGCATTGTAACTTTGCATCCATAGATCCGATTCATGCGTGTAGCATATCAAAATGTTCGTCTCAGAGAGCACATCATTTCATCTCATTGCATCATTTTCATTTGAGTTCATCTTGATGCCCGAAATGCTGTTAGAAGTATGCTAGTTGAGATAATTATCAGATCTGCTGCTCCATTTAGATATTTGTCATTTTTGCCATGATTATTGTGTGCATGTTATGCCCATGAGCTCTACATATGTTTTGTTATAGGTTTTGCCATCTTTCCAGTGGTGCCATCCATGTATTTTTGTGATGTGTGTGGTGACTAGCACAAGCTTGCAAAGTGGTGCACTTGTTAATGCTGATTTCAGGGACTTAGCATTTCCACTAAGTCCTTGGTCTGTTTATCTCATTATGCCATATGTTCATGTTGTTTCCTAGTGATCCGTGCCTCTTTTGAAGCTGATCAGTAAGAATGATTTGTTAATCTTGTAGTGCTCTATCCATCCATGTCTTTGTTTGCAATTATGGAGCACCCTAGCTTGAGTCAATCGAGCTCTACTTTTGTCATTTCGTGAATCTGGGCAGATTGTCTACTTATTAGCGATTTTGCCGATGATGTTGTAGTTGATTCGTGCATGCCATGTTATTGTTCTTGCCATTTCTAGCTTGTATTTTGTGTATTCTTGATGGGTGTATGCTTATATTATCATGACTTGCTCTGTAATGAGTGCATCGAGCTCGTAAACATGCCTACTTGATATCTGATTTGCATGTTCCATTTTTTCTGTAAGTCTGTAATCTGATTATGTTTTTTGCCATGTTCACATGCTTGCAATTGTATCTTCTGATCCCTTTTGGCTCAAGGTAACTAAGGGACTTTTGTTAAGATCTTTGAGTAGCTCCATGCCATGCTTTACTTTGCCATGTTCAGGCCCTGTAGCATATAGTTTTCATGCTCCAAAGTGGGCTACCTGATCTGAAATTCCAGAAAAGTGTTAATTTCACTTAGTCTGAGATCTGTTTACCAAATGCATTTTTGGCATGCTTGTTTGGACCTGTTAGTGGATGAATTGGCCGTAGCTCAGTGTTCATATTTTGTTAAGCATCATGACACTAGTAGAAAAAGGGTCAAACGTGAAGCACATTAGTGCCGGTTTGTATTTGAGCCGGCACTAATGTATACATTAGTGCCGGTTCCAACGGCTAGCCGGGCCGCTTTCATTAGTACCGGTTCGTGGCGAACCTTTAGCACCGGTTCGTGCCACGAACCGGTACTAATGAGAGTGGTGGCAGGATGTTGTCAGACTGGGGCCCCTCCAGCCCCTTTAGTACCCGTTCGTGCCACGAACCAGTATTAAAGGTCGTCCTATATAAACCCTTCGTCCACCAGCACTCTGTTCTTCTCCCTTTCCCCTCTCCCTCTCCTCTATTCTTCCCTTCTTCCTCTCAAGTTCATCACAAAATTTGCCCAAAATTTGTCAAGATTTGAAGGCCCTCATCCATTCAAATGATCATAAAGGTTAGCAACTTTGTCCTTTCATCTCTCATTGCTAGATTAGCTCTTGCATTGGTTTATATAGTGATTAATTTTTGAGTTTAGTAATTTGGGAGGATATATATATATATGCTAGTATTTGATTTATATGCAATTTGAGGTCAAAAATAACACTTAGTTTGCATATGTAGGTGTGGTTTACTTAGTGCCTTCTAAATCTCCATCGTAGCCACCGTCGATCGCCCGCACCGTCCCGTCGCCGGCACCACCTTGTGGTGAGCCTCTTGTTCATGAATTTTTATATAAAAATTGATGTTTGTGTGATTTGGATATATAGTTACTCGTATAATTATCTTACCCGTACGTTGTTTGTTATACATATAGTGCCATGGTTTTGATATCCGTCCCCGTCGGCCCTAGGCCTTGTTATGATTCGGATGTGGTATGTATATTCTCTTTTAAAACTAGTTGCATTTCGTGTTTATGACAAATTATGCCCATCAAGTTGACATAGAAATTTTTTCTAGGAGGTATCTGAACCGGAAATTCCAACCGACCCTATTGCGGAGAGGTTAAATTTAGTTGAAAGAGAAAATGAGTACTTGAAAGAAAAATTGAAAAGAATTGAGGGGGAGAAGATGGAATTGGAGTTGCATGTTGTCGATGTCGTTGATGATCACAAGATCAAGATGGAGAAAATGCGCTTGAAGATTAGAAAGATTAGAAAATATGCCATCGATAGTGAGGCTTGGTATCATTATGCTGTTGGATCCATTGTTACCTTAGTTGCGATCTTGATCGTATTTGTTGTTGCATTTAAATGCTTTAGCTAGAGAGTTATTTGTTTGTTGCATTTAAGTGTTGTATGAACTTGTATTAATTTGGTCTATTCAGTGTTGTGTAATGAAGATGAGCCGGCAATGGATGTACGATGACCGATGCTCTCCCCAGTTCGTTGAGGGCTTGCGTACTTTTCTGCTTGCGGCTGAGGCAAACAAGCGGGCGGATGGTTTTATGCCTTGTCCATGTGCTCGCTGTAAGAATGGTCACAATTACTCTACGTCAAGAACCATTCACGTCCACCTATTTAAGACCGGTTTCATGCTCCATTATAATGTTTGGACCAAGCACGGAGAAAGAGGGGTTATGATGGAAGACAATGAAGAAGAAGAGGACGACGACAGCTATCCTGGCCATGGGTTCCCTAAATACGTTGATACAACAATGGGGGAAGAAGCTGAGCCGGTAATGCGGGAAGAAGCTGAGCCGGCAATGCGGGAAGAAGCTGAAGAAGAGGCATCAGATGAGCCAGTTGATGATCTAGGTCGGGCCATTGCCGATGCAAAGAGAAACTGCGCAAGTGATTTGGAGAAGAAGAAGTTGCAGCGCATGTTAGAGGATCACAAAAAATTGTTGTACCCGAATTGCGTAGGTGACAAGAAAAAGCTGGCCACCACACTGGAATTGCTGCAATGGAAGGCAGAGAATGGTGTATCTGACAAGGGATTTGGAAAGTTGCTGGTAATGATAAAGGATATGCTTCCAAAGGACAACGAATTACCCGAGAGTACGTACGAAGCAAAGAAGGTTGTCTGCCCTCTAGGGTTAGAGGTGCAGAAGATACATGCATGCCCTAATGATTGCATCCTCTACCACGGTGAGTACGAGGATTTGAATGCTTGCCTGGTATGTGGTGCATTGTGCTATAAGATCTGCCGCGATGACCCTGGTGATGTCGAGGGCCGGCGCCCCAGGAAGAAGATTCCTGCCAAGGTGATGTGGTATGCTCCTATAATACCATGGTTGAAACGCTTGTTCCAAAACAAAGAGCATGCCAAGGCGATGCGATGGCACAGAGAAGACCGTAAGAAAGACGGAAAGTTGAGAGTACCTGCTGACGGGTCGCAGTGGAGAAAAATCAAAAGAAAGTACAGGAAGGAGTTTGCAGATGACGCAAGGAGCGTATGGTTTGGTCTAAGCGCAGATGGCATTAATCCTTTTGGGGAGCAGAGCAGCAACCATAGCACCTGGCCTGTGACTATGTTTGTATAACCTTCCTCCTTGGTTGTGCATGAAGCGGAAGTTCATTACGATGCCAGTGCTCATCCAAGGACCTAAGCAACCCGGCAACGACATTGATGTGTACCTAAGGCCATTAGTTGAAGAACTCTTACAACTGTGGAATGGAACAGGTGTACGTGCGTGGGATGAGCACATGGGGGAAGAATTTGCCCTAAAGGCGTTGCTGTTCGTGACCATCAATGATTGGCCTGCTCTCAGTAACCTTTCAGGACAGACAAACAAGGGATACCGCGCATGCACGCACTGTTTGGATGGTACTGACAGTATATATTTGGCTAATAAGAATGTGTACCTGGGACATCGTCGATTTCTTCCGAGCAGGCATCCCGTAAGAAAGAAAGGCAAGCATTTCAAAGGTGAGGCGGATCACCGGACGAAGCCTCGCCACCGTACTGGTGCTGATGTACATGATATGGTCAAGGATTTGAAGGTGGTCTTTGGAAAGGGTCCTGGTGGACAACCTGTTCCGAATGACGCTGACGGACGCGCACCCATGTGGAAGAAGAAATCTATATTTTGGGACCTGCCCTATTGGAAAGACCTCGAGGTCCGCTCAGCAATCGACGTGATGCACGTGACGAAGAATCTTTGTGTGACCCTGCTTGGCTTCTTGGGCGTGTATGGGAAGACAAAAGATACACCTGAGGCACGGGAGGACCAGCAACGTATGCACAGAAAAGACGGCATACATCAGGGTCATGCAAGCTACGCTCTTACCAAAGAAGAGAAGGAAATCTTCTTTGAATGCCTGCTCAGTATTAAGGTACCGTCTGGCTTCTCATCGAATATAAAGGGAATAATAAACATGGCAGAGAAAAAGTTCCAGAACCTAAAGTCTCATGACTGCCACGTGATTATGACGCAACTGCTTCCGGTTGCATTGAGGGGGCTTCTACCGGAAAACGTTCGATTAGCCATTGTGAAGCTATGTGCATTTCTCAATGCAATCTCTCAGAAGGTAATCGATCCAGAAATCATACCAAGGTTACAGAATGATTTGGTGCAATGTCTTATCAGTTTCGAGTTGGTGTTCCCACCATCCTTCTACAACATCATGACGCACGTCCTAGTTCACCTATGCGAAGAGATTAACGTTTTGGGTCCTGTATTTCTACACAATATGTTCCCCTTTGAGAGGTTCATGGGAGTCTTAAAGAAATATGTTCATAACCGTGCTAGGCCAGAAGGAAGCATCTCCAAGGGCCGTCAAAATGAGGAGGTCATTGAGTTTTGTATTGACTTTATTCCTGACCTTAAGCCAATTGGTGTTCCTGAATCGCGGCATAAGGGCAGACTAGATGGAAAAGGCACGCTAGGAGGGGAACAAATAATATGTATGGACAGACATTCTCTCACTGAAGCACACTACACAGTTCTACAGAATTCCGCCTTGGTGGCTCCGTATATGGATGAACACAAGAATTTGCTACGCTCCAAACACCCGGAGCGGTCTGATGACTGGATTACACGTGAACTGAACAAACCAGGAGTTTCGCCAGCTGGTTGCAGACACGTACCATGCATGACACCTCTTTGAAGATGACCTGTACTTGCTGTCCCAGTTACCATCTTCGAATATAATGACTTTCAAAGGGTACGAGATAAATGGTAATACATTTTACACGATCGCCCAAGATAAGAAGAGCACCAACCAAAACAGTGGTGTCCGCTTTGATGCAGAAACCAAGACGGGAAAGGAAACATATTATGGTTATATACAGGACATATGGGAACTTGACTATCGACGTGGTTTGAAGGTCCCTTTGTTTCGGTGCAAATGGGTCAATATGACACGAGGCGGGGTAACGGAAGACCCGCAGTACGGAATGACAACAGTGGATCTCAACAATCTTGCGTATGCAGACGAACCATTCGTCCTAGCCAATGATGTGGCACAGGTTTTCTATGTGAAGGACATGTCTACCAAGCCAAGAAAAAGAAAAGATAAGGAAGCGAATGCATCGTACGATGAGCCAAAGCGGCACATAGTTCTTTCTGGAAGAGAAACATCGTGGGAGTGGATGACAAGACAGACATGTCAGAAGATTATGAAAAGTTTGATGAAATTGCTCCATTCACAGTGAATATTGACCCGAGCATCCCGTTAAATGATGAAGATTTTCCATGGCTACGCGCAAAGGGACACACGCGAAGAAAAAGTTTCACACCCAAAGATCTGGGATGTGATCGGCTTCACTATCATCACTTTCTTCTGTGTTTCACACCCAGGAGGGAATCTCTGTAATAGTTAGGGTAGCTAGTTATGTGTTTTGGCATTTGAAACGCGAAGAAATTTTATGTGCAAGCAAATTCTTTCATGCATTTACTGATTTTTTCAGCTAAATGACCCTGAAATTGAAAAGCATTTCAAATGAACTCAGAAAAGGTTGAAAGTTGGCATGGTATCATAATTTCACCCACATAGCATGTGCAAAAGTAGAGAGGGTTACCGCAAAAACTGGATGCACTTCGTGTACAAAATGGACAATCTGTTTCGAAGTATCGTATCAGGGTTTCGGACGAAAACTCATCCGTTACAAAGGCATTTCATTTTTAAATAACTTAAGCATTACCAAATTGAATATAATGATAAAACACACTAATATTAAACATAAGAAAAAAGAATCACTGGAAAATGTATTTTTAAAGTTAAGTTATTCACAAACTAGTGATTCACACAAATTTCAAATAATTCAAAATTTAAACTATTCAAATTTAAAAACTACCGGCACTAACTGAAAGTTTCTAAAAACTATCAAAAATATTCACAAAGAAACTCTAAATACAGCAAAAAACAACTAAAAATAAATAAAACAAAATAAATAAAGCAGAAAAGAAAAAACTAAATGAAAAAAGCCCACCTACCGGGCCACAGCGGCCTGCATACGACTAGAAACCCAACCTGTTGTTGGGCCAGGATGCAGGCCCGCAAGCCCAATAGGCCCCACAGGGCAGAGTAGCAGAGGTAGGCCCAGAAGGCCTGCTTTAGAGAGGAGCTTGAGACAGCAGCGGTGGCGGGGCTTATAAGCAGGTGTGAGCGCCCTTCGGCTAGCGAGGTGGGACTAAACTTCTGCGCCCCTCGCCTGGCAGCGCACCCCCTTTAGTACCGGGTCGTGGCACCAACCGGTACTAAAGGGGGGGCCTTTAGTACCGGTTGGAGCCAGGAACCGGTACTAAAGGGGGGTGCTTCCCCCCGCTTGGCCTGGCCAAAACAGGCCTTTAGTACCGGTTGGTGGCTCCAACCGGTACTAAAGGTGTCCCCTATATAAGAAACACTTGGAAAATTTTCAGTTTCTTATCTCCCACTTCTCTCTGCCACCGCCCCGTCCCGCGCCGTCGCCGCCCCCGTCGCGCTGTCCCCGTCGACTCCGCGACGCCCCTGTCCTCGTCGCGTCGTCCCCGTCGACTCCGCGGCACCCCCGTCGCCGTCCCGGTCGCCGATCCCCTCGCTTCGCCGTCGCCGTCGCCTTTGGATCGGCCTCGCCCTCGCCGTCGCCGTCGCCTCGACCTTGCCCGCGCGCACTGTGAGGCCCTCCCCCGGCCCCTCTCCTCCCTCCAATCGATCGTAGCGCACACCGGCGCCGGCGCCGGCACCAACCGTAGCGCACACACACACGCGCACACACACACACACTACATGCACACACACACACACACTACACACACACTACACACACACTAGACGCGCACACACACAATTTTTCTGTTTTTAGCTTTTAGTTTTTTCTGTTTTTCTATTTTTCATACAAAGTTTTAGATGAATTAATTAAATAGATTAGATTAATGTCAAATAGTATGTAGAAATGTTAGTTATAATATATATAATGTCAAATGTTATAGAAATGTTAGTTATATAGAAATGCTAGAAATTTTGGAAATGTTAGTTTTAGCTAGCTAGATGAATTAGATTAATTTCAAATTGTTAGACGATGATCGATGTTTTTTTAGTTTCTTATATTTTTAGTTATAAAATTTAGAATTTGCATATATGAAATCATCACAATCCATCATTTAAAAAATGTTACTTTACTTTTGCGGCATATAGTATTTTGTTGTCGACGATGCCCGGCCCGCATCCTCGCCGTCGACACGTCCGCGATGACGTCGTGCTTCAGGGGACCCATGTCCGGGACTGGGCTCCGCCGGGCTGGCACTGGGAGGTGCTACCATCAGGGGCGCGACACTTGGTGAGGAACCCGGCCCCGGGTCCCGTCGTCGACCCTCATCTCCTTTGGTGGCATTCGCGTGGGCCACTTTCGGCGCGGAGGGAGCCGGCCCCACCGGAGGTGGTACGTCGCCGTGTCAGGGAGGAGGACGAGCACGTCCATCGCTACATGGCTGCTATGGACGTCAGGTTCTCCAATACCTGGCAGGTTCTTTGGGGAGATCACCCGAGCTATGATCCAGTGATGCTTCCTTCTCTTTGGGTGTCCACCGCCCGCACCTCAGAAACCGCGAGTGGCCTAGATTACTCTGTAGTATTCGATATTTATTAGCTTGCTAGCTAGCTAGCTAGTGATGTATTCAATATTATATCTATTATTCGAGATGATGTATTCGAGATTATATCTATTATTCGAGATGATGTATTCGAGATTATATCTATTATTCGAGATTATACTAAATTGTTTTATATTTCTTTTGGCATAGTTAAATAAAAGCTATGGCGGACAATACCGACAGAGAGAGAGAACAGACCATGTTCGATATCATACGCGGGCCAGATGATGATCAGAATGAAGAAGATTTTGACGGCTCCGAATTTCTAAACAACACCGGAGAGGGTGATATGATATTCGATCGCGACGACCGAGAAGATGAAGTCATGAACTACGACGAAGAACATGTTGATCCTGAAACAACAAACACCGGCGAGGTATATATATTTATATAAGCAGGAATCTGGTGATCATCGCATGTTTTAAATGAGTTGAAGATATATTAACGAATCGATCTTTCTTCTTTCAGCCATCCGGATCGAGCAAATCTTCAGGCAAAAGGACGAAACGAGGCCCGAACAAAAAGTTGAAGGAGGGCGTAAAGTACAATATCGAGGCATTCAAACCTAATGGCGAACCATTAGCGCCTAAGAAGATTGCGGACAAGTTCGTTCGTCAGTGCAGAGTTCTTGTGAAGGACCAACTCCCGATCTCCCTTCAAGAATGGAGAAAGCCAGCAAATCCACGTCCAAATGTTACTTTTGTCGACGAGAATCAAAAAAATCTGCTTTGGGATACTCTCATGGAACATTTCACCCTACCAGATAATTTCACAGAAGCAGACGTGCGGAAAGTCAAGGACGCTGCTTTTAGGAAGATGTCGGTTGCATTCAAGAACCACAAGAGAATGAAGTGGGAGAAGTATGTCAAGGGAGGAAGGAAGACTCCAGTATTCGAGGGGATACTAGAGAATCAAAGTGCTCATTGGGACGATTTCGTGAAATTCAAGGATTCAGAATTAGCTAAGGAACGGTCGAGAATAAACAAGAAGAATGCCGAAAAAAAGGATAAGTTCCATAAGCTGGGGCCAGGTGGCTACGCGGTGGCAATGCCTAAGTGGGATAAGTCTGAGAAAGAGATGGAGGATGCAGGTGTCACTCCGGTTACTAAGAGCTGGCCCCCCAGGTGCAGGACTTGGTTCTATGCGCATGGGGGGAGTTGGACCCGAAGACAGGCAATGTTTCGACGAAGGCATGTCTGAACGGAGCCGACGATGCGCTACTTGTTGCAATAGAAGAGGCTCGATCGGGGGTGTTCCAGCCCAACAGAGAGAACGACGAGATTACGCGTGCCCTGGGAAATCCTGAACACCCGGGAAGAACACGAGGCAAGGGCGCTATTCCGTGGTATGAGGGGTTTTCGGACTGGAACGCCGACTACAGAACCCGTGCGAGAAAGAAGATTGCGGAGGAGAAGAAGAGGAAGATGGAGGATGAGCAAAGGAAGCTCGACTATGAACGCCTTCAAGGCCTAGAAGCAAGTCAAGCGGAATTGGCAGCTAAATTCCAACGGCAGCAGGAGCAGATCGACTCACTTAGCCAGCAAAGGGGGTCTCAGCAGCTACAGCAGCTAGCGGATGATCCAGCATTGGATACCACCGCCCCATCGATGCCGAGAAGCAGCGTGGGTTCCGCCCCAGGCGACGCAGTAGTGCTGGATAGATACCCCGTGGATGACATCACGGAGAACACTAACTGCGAGCTACACTTCAAGATGAAGAACATATCCATGAAGGTGGCGGACGCCGTTGCTTTTTCAAATTCCCATCGAGGCAACCTTCCATTGCAACCCGATTCCAGCGGGCTATGCTCGTGTCTTGGTTGATGAGGTGGTGGACCAATATTCGGGGCTAGAGCTTGACATTCCTGGAGGTGATGAGGAGCACACACTCAGAGATGCTAAACATCGTATCATCCTATGGAGAAAGGATTGCATCATTTTTCGAAGGCCACCGACACCGTGTCACCCGACTCCTCGTCGAAGTCCGCCACCGAGTAAGCAGACTCCCGCTCCTCCAAGTCCACCAACGCGTGAGGCCACTCCTCCTCCAAGTCCGGCAAAGTGTCAAGCCACTCCTCCTCCAAGTCCGACACAGCGTCAGACGTCCACTCCTCCTCCAAGTCCGGCACAACCTCAGGCCACTCCTCCTCCAAGTCCGACACAGCTTCAGGCCACTCCTCCTCGTCCAACTCAGCCCCGTCAGCCGTCTCCTCCGCCTCAGCAATCGCAGAAGAGACACCCCGCAGCTATGGTGCGTAGCGGTACCAGTCGAGGTCATAGTACAGGAAGTACAGGCGGAGGCAAGCGATATAAATATGGTCCAAACCTCACTACTCCTCTTCCTGTGAGGGTTACGACAGGACCGAGGAACAAACCAATGCCATAGTGCGGGCAGAAGTCGACGCCCATTTTGGACCGAAACCACCACCGCCGGCAAGGGAGAAAGTGCCTGTGGAAGTAGTTGACCACTTCATTCGTATGGCTCAACCACCAGCTCCTAAGCCTGTTGACACAGACTATGAACGCCACATCAGGAAGTTACATCGACAACGTCTACAGAAGGAGGCGAGCTCGAGCTCGAGCAAACAACAAGCAGTTGTCGAAAAATGCGGGAAAACCGTTGCCCAGCTGGGAGAACAGGCGGCGCAATCGACCCCCCCGCTTGTTGTGCCGCCAACAACACGTGACAGTACGCGCGCCCAATATTATTGTGGCCAAACAGTTTACGTTCCTGAGGTGGTCGATGTGGCAATAACCCAGGAGCATATAATGCAGGCTGAAGAACTCAAGATCACTGTTGGACAACTCCTCGAGATCGAGGACATGCCTGGGATTACAGAGGAGGAAATAAAACGGAAATATGTCCGGGGTCAACCTTTGGTCGAGGCAGAAGATGTCAAGAAGCTCCCAACGAGAATGTATGAATTGCATCAATGGTACATGGACATTATCAAGAGATCCGATCGAGAGTCCCTCATGGTGTATGCCAAGAAGGATCATTACTACCATGAGAAAGCTGTGGCCGTTGAGTATTCTGAACTGTTTCAGTTATACAATCAAGACGCACTCGACAAATCTATCGTCAGTTGCTATTGTCTGTAAGTGATTTCTTTCTGTAATTTAAGTCTCAAGCTAGCTGTATCCTTTTGATCAATCATTACCTGTAATTATCCTCACTATATTCTTTTCTGTGGTATTATGCAGGATGAAGATGTATGAATTGAGAAAAGGTGGACGCCATGGCATTGGGTTCATTGACCCAAACACCGTTAATCAATACACATGGAAAATGAGCAAGTATTATGAAAAGCAGGTAGAGGACAGCATGCTAGAGTTCTTGAAGCGCCTCAAATACAACGAAGATATACTACTTCCTTACAACTTCGAGTGAGTCACACTTTCTTGTACTACAAATTCTCTGTTTTTGCCTACTAGCTAGCTACATGTTTTTGCTTACATATGCCCTCTTAATTAAGACATGCAAACGTGTGTGCATGCAGATTTCACTGGATCTTGTGTATCATTAAAGTTGACGCCGGAACAGTTGAAATACTGGACTCGCTACTCAAAGCAAATAGTGACTACAACATCTTGTATGGGATAGTCAACAGGTAATTTCAATCATTATTAACTATATATATCGGCCTATTTAGTTCGTCATTTCATGATATGAACTATTTAATAACCCCTTTATTCATTTTCTTTGTCGGCGGGCAGGGCTTGGGCAAGGTTCATCAGCGTCACGGAAGGCGAATGGAAACCACAGCTGAAATGGTTTCGATCCAAGGTAAGTAATTAAGTAGTACTAGCTAGCTAGCTAGCTGCCATCTCTTTAATTATCATGCTTGATTAATTATTATCTGATCAAATTAAATTCCATTCTCGTAATAAAGGCCCTGAAGCAGGCGCAGGAGACTAATCTGTGTGCATACTGCGTTTGCGAGAACATTCGCATGATGGCGTCCGAAAGGAGCAGATCTCAAAGACAGGAATGGGTACGCTTGTCAGAACACTATTCACAATTTTTACACCATTATCGATATCTAGTCACACAACTAATACACATGCATATTGATCTCCTTCTTAACAGTTCAAAGAGGTGCGGGACAAGCTCCTAGAAACGGAGCGCGTAGAAGCACTTCAAGAGGAAATAGTGGGATTTTTGCTCGACCAGGTCATAAATCCGAAGGGAGAATACTATTATCCGCTACCGCCCCCATCGAACAGGTCATGAACCACTTCCAATTGTCATCG
The DNA here is from genome assembly GCF_003073215.2 of Triticum urartu. Lineage (NCBI taxonomy): Eukaryota > Viridiplantae > Streptophyta > Magnoliopsida > Poales > Poaceae > Triticum > Triticum urartu. Next base: position 28,802 of record NW_024114196.1, read on the forward strand.
TGCTCCGAAGGCACCAATTAGGCTAATGCCACTGGCTCCGAAGGCAACATGCATATGTAGGAGAAATTGTATATAGCTATACATGTGTGTATGTGTAAATTAATATGGTGGTTTGTGAGACATTGATGATATATATATATGATTGGTTCTACTAAAAATTCTATTTTTATATATATATATGCATAACGTGTACAATGTGTAGTACCGTAAAATACCAGCAAATGAAAAAGAATTAAAATGGAAAACACAAAATTAAATGAAAAAGAAATCATAAAACCAAAAATCCCCCAAACATTTTAGTACCGGTTGGTGTTACCAACCGGTACTAAAGGGCTCCCGGCCCCTGGAGCTGGTTCGTGCCACGTGGTTTCCCTTTAGCACCGGTTCGAGCTGAACCGGTACTAAAGGGGGGGGGGCCTTTAGTGCCGAAATGTTAGTGCCGGTTCTGAAACCGGCACTAAAGGGCCTTACGAACCGGTGCTATTGCCCGGTGCTGCACTAGTGGTAGCATATCAAAATGTTCATCTCGACGATTACATCATTTCATCTCATTGCATCATTTTCTTTTGAGCTCATCTTGATGCCCGAAATGCTGTTGGAAGAGGGCTATGTGATGTTTAGTTGCAGATCTGTTTCAGCAAATGCACTTTTGTAATTTTTGCCATGATTAATGTGTGCATGCTATGATCCTGAGCTCTACATGTGTTTTTTAGTATGCCATGCCATCTTCAAGGGGTGTATGCCATGCATTTTTGTGATCTTTGTGGTGACTAGCACAAGCATGCAAAGTAGCTTACTCAATGATGCTGATTTCAGGGACTTCAAATTTCACAAAGTCCTTGCCCTGTCATTATTTTATGCCATATGTTCATGTTTTTTCCTAGTGCTCCGTGCCTCTTTTGAGCATGATCAGTAAGGATGTTTTGTAGATAATGTTGTGCTCTATCCATCCATGTCTTTGTTTGCAATTATGGAGCACCCTAGCTTGAGTCAATCGAGCTCTACTTTTGCTATAAAATGTTCCTGGCAGATTGTTAACATGTTTTGCAATTTTGCCAAACTTGTTGTAGTTGATCCGTGCATGCTATGATGTTGTTCTTGCCATGTCTAGCTTCTATGCCATGTCTACTTGCTGGGTGTATGCTTAGTTTGTCATGCCATGCCTCGTAGTGAGTGCATCGAGCTCTTAAACATGCCTACATGATATCTGTTTTTCCATGCTCCAGTTTTTCACTAAGTCTGAATATGTTTAAGTTTTTGCTATGTTCACATGCTTCAATTGTATTTTCTGATCCCTTTTGGCTCATGGTCACTAAGGGACTTTTGTTGTATGCTTTGAGTAGCTTCATACCATGCCTTGCTTTGCCATGATATGTTCCTGTAGCATGTAGTTATCGTGCTCTAAACATTGCTTCTTGATGATAAATTTCTGACTTGCTGTTAATTTCACTAAGTCTGTAACCTTTAATCTTTTGCTCTTTTACCATGCTTGGTTGAACCTGTTAATGAGTGAATTAGCCATAGCTCAGTGTTCATCTTTTGTCAAGCATCTTGAGTGGATCTCTGCCATGTATTGTGTTGCTATGTTTGAGTGCAGTAGCTTATTTGTCTTGATGCATTATATGGCCTCATGCTGTTTATCGCAGACCAGTGCCATATTTGTTTTGCTTGTCATTTCCAAACCGTGCATCCGATTCTGGTGATCTTTATATCGATTTCGACCGAAATCAACTCCCCTTTCCAGTGGCACTCTTGGATTTCCAAGTTGAGGCCAGGTTCTATCATTCCTTTGCAAATCATGCATATGCATCACATAATGCATCCCGCATATCATACCATGTTTGCATCATGTTGCTTGAGCATTGCACGTGGTTGATTGTGTTCCTTTTTGTTTGTTGTTCTTGCTTGGGTAGAGCCGGGAGATGAGTACGTGAACGAGGAGCCCGTTGAGTACGCTTACGAGGATCAAGGCAACTCTGAGAACTTTGCAGGCAAGATGACCATACGCTTGAAATCACTTCTGTCTTTGCTTGCTAGATGCTTGCTCTTTTGCTATGCCTATGCTTCGATACCTACCACTTGCTTATCATGCCTCCCATATTGCCATGTCAAACCTCTAACCCACCTTGTCCTAGCAAACCGTTGTTTGGCTATGTTACCGCTTTGCTCAGCCCCTCTTATAGCGTTGCTAGTTGCAGGTGAAGTTTGGAGATCGTTCCTTGTTGGAACATGCTCTAACCCACCTTGTCCTAGCAAATTGTTGTTTTGCTATGTTACCGCTTTGCTCAGCCCCTCTTATAGCATTGCTAGTTGCAGGTGAAGTTTGGAGATCGTTCCTTGTTGGAACATGTTTATTGTTGGGATATCACCATATTATCTTGTTTATCTTAATGCACCTATATACTTGGTAAAGGATGGAAGGCTCGGCCTTATGCCTGGTGTTTTGTTCCACTCTTGCCGCCCTAGTTTCCGTCATATCGGTGTTATGTTCCCGGATTTTGCGTCCCTTACACGGTTGGGTTATAATGGGAACCCCTTGACAGTTCGCCTTGAATAAAAATCCTCCAGCAATGCCCAACATTGGCTTTACCGTTCGCCACCTAGCCTCTTTTTCCCTTGGGTTCCGCGGACTCAAGGGTCATCTTTATTTAAACCCCCTGGGCCAGTGCTCCTCTGAGTGTTGGTCCGAACTGGGAAGCCTGCGGGGCCACCTCGGGGCAACTTGAGGGTTGGTTTTACTCGTAGCTTGACCTATCTGAGTGTGCCCTGAGAACGAGATATGTGCAGCTCCTATCGGGATTTGTCGGCACATTCGGGCGGTGTTGCTAGACTTGTTTTACCATTGTTGAGGATGTCTTGTAACCGGGATGCCGAGTCTGATCGGATTGTATTGGGAGAACGAATATCCTTCATTGACCGTGAGAGCTTGTGATGGGCTAAGTTGGGACTCCCCTGCATGGATTTGTACTTTCGACTTAGGATCCCCCTTCTTGATCGAATCGTTGGCGTTGTTGAGTCTAGAAAAATGTTTTGAGTCATTTAGGAATTATATATATAGGAGAGTAGGACTTCTTTTTACCCCTCAGTCCCTTCGTCGCTCTGGTGAGGCATCCTGACATAGAGTTTTGTCTCTTCTCTTCTCAAATTTCACTAAATTTTTTTAGGATCACGCGGGTATCTTGGAATCGTTCCGATGGTTTTGTGACGAGAACATTGTTCTTGGTGCCTCCTGATATTTAGGGGTTGTGGAAGTGTCCCAGGGAGTTGAGCTCCGAGGTGTTGTCGTCACAATTTTATCGTTGCAGTTCTGGAATACCTGAGTTTCGCCGACATCGAAAATCTCTTTTATGCAGTTGTTGGTGAGATAACATCGACGCCACCCAGTACTGGGGCGGGAGTTCGGGAGTATTGCAATAACTCGTATAATGGATGCTTTTCGAAGGTTGAGGTAAATGATTTCCGAAGGTTTCTTGGTTATGTGTTGAAGGATGGATACAACTGGATGTAGGATTGTTAGTTTTGGGTGAGATATTATGCTTCCGCTGTATCCCCAACACCTGATTGCATAACTGGAAAGTTTCGGGAGTTTATAAGTGGGAATTCAATTAGCTCTTAGGATATCTTTCCGACAGATGTATGATATGAAATTGGGGTTCGACGTCTAGTGGTCCGCCTATCCACGGTTGGTTTTACAGTGGTCTCGTTTTGTCTTAAAGAGTCCTTGTCTATGCTGACTCGGGGATGCTTCGTATGTCATGTGCACTGCCTTGTACATGATGGTGCTGTACGATCGAGCCCGTGTAGGCCCCACCATGAAAACTTCGGACGAAATCTCTATCATATGTTTGTTCCGGCTTATTTTGCAAGCCAATCCTTGTTTTGTTTTCATTGTGGTATTCGAGTTGCTTCGAAGTCAAATGTTGATCCCATACCTTGCCTAAGTGGTGTTCTCATATTTCTATGTGAATACTAATCCTTTTTGATCATCGATATGGTCATGCCAATTCTTTTTCAACCGGCGTGTTTCTCTTCAAGTGGATCCGATCATTTTCAACATCCGCAAGATAAACTCAAGCCTTCTCAACGGTGTTTGTTTCATCCGTTCCAGTTTGCTTTTGTTTTTCCCGCCCTCCCACCCTTTTTTATTCAAGGACTCAGATTTCCTAATCAACTATCATGTTATTGATGAGAAGTCTCTCCATTCTTTTCCGTCCATGTTCTTATCCGGTGATTCTCATGAAGATGCTAAGGAAGCTACAAGTTCATCATTGTTCGTTCTTTTCTTCTCTGGTGGAACCAATTCAAGCTTTGTTGATCATATCCTTTTTCCTCGTTTCAAATACTTTCTCATGCCGGTGCACCTCATATTCAGTCATTTCTCGCTATTCAATTGTTCCGGAGTGCTCAAGATATCTCAAAGATTCGTGCTTCCACTCTGCTTTCATTCAAGCTATTTCGAGGTTGTTATCTCATTCAAGCCTTTTATTCGACCGGTGCAATCTCTCCTTTTCAAGTAATCGTTCAACGGTGTTTCTTTTGAGTGGGCCCTAACCCACAGGTCTTTTTCCAGGATCTTACCTGACTCTTCTAATTCTCCCGGAGCTATCCTCAATTTTTTTTTCGAAGTTGACGTAAGAATGAATTATCATCAGTCTTATGTTTTTTCTCCAAGATCTGTCGAATTCTTTTCATCGTTGGCTCAACCTCTTCGTTTTGATTCTTCCGGAGTGTCTAAATAATTCATGGTGGTGTTTCTCGTCGTCATTCTCGGACTTTGAAGACCGAAGAAGAGTTTCTCTTTAATATTGCTCCATTCTCTTCAAGATTCGTGATTCTAGCTTGTTGCCATCCGCTCATAATTATTTTCGATTGTGGTAATTCTTTTCACCCATCCGAAGAAATTCAAGAGTCTTCTCAGTTTCTTATCCGGAGGCCATCATTGCAGAAGAATTATTCATTCTCAAACTTCAACTGTCATTCTCCAAACCTACCGTTGAATCATTCAAATATTCTCTAATCAGTTCATGATCTATTCGTTTTCATGTATCAAATTCCCTCAAGTATCTTCATTCGTTCTTTAATTCTTCCCGGTGTTTCTTTATCTTTTCTTCAATCGTTCTCAATTCTTACGGTGGTTCATTCAAGACTTCTTTCCCTTCATTATCATATTAATTACTCGTTGTTTCAACCCTACCGGTGGTTCGTTGAAGACCTTCTCAAGTTTAAGCTATACCTCTCTTTAATCCTTTCTACGAGAATAAGTAGTATGCCAAATCCATTGCTTGTCATCAATTTAAATTGGTGAAGGATAAGCATAATATAATTCTTATTCTTGTTTCTTCCTAGTGATTAATTCCCAATTCCGTAGGCTCATCAAATTCCTGATTTCAATTGTTTCATCTTCTCTTTTTCCCGGAGTTCCAACCTTTTTCAATTATTTCACCACGGAGATTCGTATAAATCGGTACAAGGATGCACCTTGTGTTTTCAACTTCTCCTTCCTTCCGTTTGACCATTCTTTTGTTTAACGAAGTTCTTCATGAAGGTTCTACACGATGGTGCATCAACGATTTAATTCCTTCTCGAAGTGTGATGACGGGAAAATGGCGGGCGTGAGAACACGCGTCCACGTCATTGATACATAGTGAATAATTTAAATGCATAAAGAAAATGGAGATCAAACATTGCAGGTACTTTATTTCTAGAACTGTTATATTTACATAAAAGATCTGTTAATTACATCTCCGAAGAGAAAACCCCTGATTAAGAATTCCAACATATCTATTACATAGCATCACAACACATGAGTACTACAAAATGTAGAAATAAAAGAAGACTACAAAATGTAGAAATAAAAATCTTCCTCGCTGTCTTCGACGCCTGCATACTCGGAGAGCCTTGAACTTCGTCTATGCTAACATACGCGTTGCATAACATTCATGGTTTGACAATGTTCATTCATATAGCACGTTCATGCCTAGCTCATTAACCATCGTGAATATGTAGTAGCTGTCTTATTTAATGGTTAACTAGCCGGGCTAACGGTGTATATGCAATATAGGGCATAACTCTTTTTATGAGTTAATGGCAGGATATTGGGTTTAATTTATAGCAATGTATATAGCGCTGCCTCGACCCAATATACGTGAGGGCAATATGAAATTTGTTGATGACATATTCGATCACACTATATTACGTTTAGTGCGAGTAACATAGGCTATGACCCTAGTTACTTTTCTATTTTGTAGATGCATGCATTTATATGAAAGGAATGCATGGTACAATTTAATCTGTATGAGAGATTATATTATGACATATGGGTCATGCCTAAACACTAGTTTTCCTAGTCTCAAACATATCATATATGGACATGCGATTAAGTCAATCTTGTCAAATGAGTTTGGAGTTGAATCTCACGTGCATGAGAATATTTCCTTTATAAATTTCACTTCACTTGTATTAGTACTAACATCATGTAGCAACTTCGTGCCCATGTGTAGCATAACCAAATGAAGTATCGAGACTTCTTCTTGCTTGTATTATCACCACGTAGCCTAGATTGTATGCTTATGGTGTAACCAAACAGAAGTGTGTATCAGTATATGTTTCGCATGGACATGATGAAGTATATGACAATTCTCAAAGCCTAGATATATGACCCTATACTATGAAGAGCCAAAGTCATGTATATTGAGTTGTCATGGCTTTGTTTCACATGGGTTTTCATTAGTACAAAATCCGAGCATATAATGCTACTTCTTGAGACTAATGAACATATAGACGCATGCTCCATGTTTACACCCTATACTGATGCATTTAGGGGTCTAGCTAGACTATAAATTATATGAAAGGAACATGTGTGAATTTCCAACAAAATAGGACCTTATGAAACCAAATCAATATGAGCTTTATTTCTATTTATATCCTTTATCTATATCAACAGGGGATGCAAGATCACCATGAGACCAAATCACGATGGACATATTTTTATTCTTGAATTGTATCAACATGGGATGCAAGATCGCCATCAGACCAAATCAAGATGGACGTATTTTTATTCTTGAATTGTATCAACATGGGATGAAAGGTCGCCATGAGACCAAAACAAGATGAGCATAATTTTTGGTCTCGACTTGTATCAACATGGAGATGCAAGGTCACCATGAGACCAAAACAAGAAGAATTTTAGTTGCATCGTGTGCACTTAGTTTGCATCATTATAGGATTGAGGAGTGATATATGACCCCTAGGCATCTCATGCATTATCTTGAACTGTATCAACATAGGATGCAAGATCACCATGCGACCAAAACAAGAAGAATTTTGTAGGTAGAACCGAAAATATATATGAGATATGTGATGAAAATAAAGCATCATCGATGAATATATTTTAATCTTGAACTGTATCAACATAGGATGCAAGATCACCATGCGACCAAAACAAGAAGGAACATATTTTTTATTCTTGAATTGTATCAACATGAGATGCAAGATCCCATGAGACCAAAACAAGATGGGCATAATTTTAACTATGGTTTGTATCAACAAGGGATGCTAGATCCCATGAGACCAAACTAGGTGTGCTATATGGAGCGACATAGAACACCAATAGTTCTTTGAGACATATGGTGCAAGAGGAATGCATCAAGAAAGGAGCTAGAAGGTAGCCATGTATTCTCAGCTTGCCTTGGTTTTTTACGTGTGATGCGGACGAGCAACGCCGGCATGTAGCAGCTTGTGGGCGGTGCAGATGACGAGCAGTGCGGCCGACGACGTATGTGGACGGCGGCTAACGGACGGCGGCGAGCGGACGACGGCGGCGGCGGCGAGCGGACGGTGACGACGGCGGCGAGCGGATGGCCGGCGACGACGGCGGCGAGCGGACGGCCGGCGGCGATGAAGCTAGCAGCGTATGTATGTGCGTGAGCGATGGATGGATGAATGATGAGCTAGCAGTGATGGACTGAATAAGCGATCGATGGATGAGGTGAGCAGCAGCGGCGGCGTGTGGATGAAAAAATGAGCGACCAAATGAGACCAACCCCTTTGTGTGCTTGGTGACCATGTATTTATAGTAAGGGGGAGCAGCAAAGAGCTGTGGCTGCATGCGCGCGCCCAATGTTCTGTGATCGTGTGATCGTGCGATCGTGAGCGTGGCGCTGCTCCTTTCCTTTTCTCTATTTCTTTATTGCTAATTAAACGGCGACATCCCATCAACCTGTATGGGCTTAATTAGGCCATCATTTGTCAACGTATGGGTTCTTGCTCTAATCCATTTCCTTGTATGGCTGATGGATGATGAGGCAACACATGTGCATGTACACGTAGCCATTTTTTTAAAGTGGGCCAGGCCTGATTCTAGTAATTCATTAAGGCTAGTTTTGAACACATGGTCTCCTAATATATGCATGCATGCCAAGCTATGTCACGTACGCACACCTCATGCATGTATATATACGCAATCCAATGAATCTTTTTTCTTTGTTGTGCAGCAGATCGCTCTTACAATTGGCTATCTCTATCATTTTTTGTGTGTATCCGTTAAGATACAACGATATTTTAATGGAGGAACATACCTCGTGATGCTTCGACAACATTGACGCCGCCTCTGACAGTGAAATTTTAGATTGCTTTGACAACATTGGTGTCGCCTCTGACAGTGAAATTTTAGATTGCTTTGACAACATTGGTGCCATCTCTGATGGTGTAATTTTAGATCAGTATCCGCCGGCGACGGTGCGCGTACATATGAACTATGTGTTAACCACTTTTCCATATATTGTTTTTCTTTGTCAGCGATGGTGCACGTACATATAAACCATGTGTTCTCCATTTTCCAATAGGTGAAAACTTAATGGTTGTTTATTTATTTCATAATATTTTATAACTGTTGGTTTAATGCGTGCATAATCGACATTCGAAAATATAGCATAGGCTTTTTTTCAGTCATCAATTTGAGTGGTTGATTATATTTCTAATTCATTTTTTCATGATAAAACAGATTGCTGCCTTTTTCTATTTATATTTTAATATTTTATACGGTTTATGCATTTCATTTTATCTTGGTCAAAATCCATGTCAACAAAGTGTTAATCAACATTCTTTTCAGAGGAGCTCAAGCATTCTTCATCTTGCATTCCGGAGTGCAATTCTTTCTTCCGTACCATTGGAGGTGGTATTATTCTTGATAATTTGAGTTCATGTTTCATGATTCACATGTTGTTAAGTATGAGATATATTAAATCTATCAATCTCGTCATTGGAGTTATCTTGGGTTATATTTCACCTAAAGCCTTACCTAACGATTGTTGCTATCTATGGTGCTTATAAATGACTCAAGTTCTTATTTTATCCTTCCGGTGAATAAGTTTCTCGTCTCCTTGTAATATCAATCCAGTCAAATCTTTTCCGTGTATGGCAAGTTGTCACCTCTTAATTTTAGATGTCTTCTATAAGTCCATATCAAGCTTATCCTTTTCGTGGGTGGTTTTTTTCCAACAACTCCGTGCGACCTTTCTCTTTAAGATGCCTTTCAAGCTCATCGGAGGTAGAAGATGTTGTTTTCTTCTCCGTTCTTTTGTTCCGACGATCCAACTTCTATTCTTTCATTCCGGAGGCAGTATGATATTGCTTTCTTCAACCATCATCTCGATTCTACCGGAGTGTTTGGATGTACTTCTTGTCCACTGCAATCCTTTTCTCATGTCTTTCAACCTACAGGGTTCCCGTGATGTTCTTGGTTCCTCTTTTCTAACAGAGTGTTTTCAACTTCGATCATCTTCATTGTATTCTTTCTTTCAATTTGTTCAACCTCTTAAGGTTCATTGGTTTCACTCGTTTGTCAAAGAAGCAACTTAGTTTTACCTATTCTCTTTCTCTTCCGTTTTCCCCTCCGGTGCCATTCTAGATCTCGGGACGAGATCCTCTCATAGTGGTGGAGTGTTGTGACGCCCCGAGACCGATATGCCAGGTGTCTTCTAGTTTTCGCTGTTGTTGCCTTGTCATTGCTTGCGTGTCATGCATCTCATATCATGTCATCATGTGCATTGCATTTGCATACGTGTTCGTCTCATGCATCCGAGCTTTTTCCCCGTTGTCCGTTTTGCAATCCGGCGCTCCTATGTCATCTGGTGTCCCTTTCTACCTCTTTTCGTGTGTGGGTGTTAAACATTTTCGGATTGGACCGATACTTTTCATGCAGCCTTGGTTTACTACCGGTAGACCGCCTGTCCAGTTTCGTGTCATTTGGACTTCGTTTGATACTCCGACGATTAACCGAGGAACCGAAAAGGCCTTGTGTGTGTTGCAGCCCAACACCCCTCCAAAGTGGCCCAAAACCCACCAAAACCTTCTCCATCATCTAGGTCGTTCGATCACGATCGCGTGGCCGAAATCCATGCTCAATTTGGAGCCTCCTAGCTCCCTCTACTTATATATATGTGGCTCTCCCCGAAATTTCGCGCAGTCCAAACCGTAGCAAACTCCTCCCCGCGCCGCCGGACAATTCCTCCCGCGCCGGCCGGACATGTCCACCACGCCCTCCACCTCACTCCGGCCAAAGAGGGCCTTCCACGTCACCTGTCGCCGCCTCCCGCGCCAATCGCGATGTGCCACCTCAGCCGCGCCTCCCTCCACCCGCCGAAGCCCGCCGGGGCCCGGGCGAGGCCCTCCCGGCCCATCTCGCCACCGCCGCGCTTCGCGGGCGCCCCGCCCGAACCCCGCCGGCCGCCTTCGCCCGCGGTCGCCAGACCCGCTCGCCGCGCCGCCACGCCATTCCATCGGCGACCTCGCCCCGTCGCCACCTACCCTTGTCGCCGGCCTCCTCGTGCCGCGCCGCGCCGCCACGGCTCGTCGCCGACCTCTTCCCCGCCGTCTCCCCGGCACCGCTGACCGCCGACGTCGCCATCTCCGGCCGCCTCTCTCTCCTCTCCGGTGAACAGGGGACGCCGGTGAACCTCGGTTCACGTGAAGCTACAGTAACTCCAGATCCAGATCGAAAACTCGGTTGACTTTTTCCCTCCGAAACCCTAATATTTTGCATACTTTGACATGCCATAACTTCATCACCGTTGCTCCGATTCGTGCGTGTAGCATATCAAAATGTTCGTCTCGACGAGTACATCATTTCATCTCATTGCCCTGTCATTATTTTATGCCATATGTTCATGTTTTTTCCTAGTGATCCGTGCCTCTTTTGAGCATGATCAGTAAGGATGTTGTGTAGATAATGTTGTGCTCTATCCATCCATGTCTTTGTTTGCAATTATGGAGCACCCTAGCTTGAGTCAATCGAGCTCTACTTTTGTTATAAAATGTTCCTGGCAGATTGTTAACATGTTTTGCAATTTTGCCAAGCTTGTTGTAGTTGATCCATGCATGCTATGATGTTGTTCTTGCCATGTCTAGCTTCTATGCCATGTCTACTTGCTGGGTGTATGCTTAGTTTGTCATGCCATGCCTCGTAGTGAGTGCATCGTGCTCGTAAACATGCCTACATGATATCTGTTTTGCCATGCTCCAGTTTTTCACTAAGTCTGAATATGTTTAAGTTTTTGCTATGTTCACATGCTTCAATTGTATTTTCTGGTCCCTTTTGGCTCATGGTCACTAAGGGACTTTTGTTGTATGCTTTGAGTAGCTTCATACCATGCCTTGCTTTGCCATGATATGTTCCTGTAGCATGTAGTTATTGTGCTCTAAACATTGCTTCCTGATGATAAATTCCTGACTTGCTTTTAATTTCACTAAGTCTGTAACCTGTAATCATTTGCTCTTTTGCCATGCTTGGTTGAACCTGTTAATGAGTGAATTAGCCGTAGCTCAGTGTTCATCTTTTGTCAAGCATCTTGAGTGGATCTCTGCCATGTATTGTGTTGCTATGTTTGAGTGCAGTAGCTTATTTATCTTGATGCATTATATGGCCTCATGCTGTTTATCGCAGACCAGTGCCATATTTGTTTTGCTTGTCATTTTCAAACCGTGCATCCGATTCCGGTGATTTTTATATTGATTTCGACCGAAATCAACTCCCCTTTCCAGTGGTACTCTTGGATTTCCAAGTTGAGGCCAGGTTCTATCATTCCTTTGCAAATCATGCAAATGCATCACATAACGCATCCCGCATATCATACCATGTTTGCATCATGTTGCTTGAGCATTGCACGTGGTTGATTGTGTTCCTTTTTGTTTGTTGTTGTTCTTGCTTGGGTAGAGCCGGGAGACGAGTACGTGAACGAGGAGCCCGTTGAGTACGCTTACGAGGATCAAGGCAACTCTGAGAACTTTGCAGGCAAGATGACCATACCCTCGAAATCACTTCTATCTTTGCTTGCTAGATGCTCGCTCTTTTGCTATGCCTATGCTACGATACCTACCACTCTTCTTATCATGCCTCCCATATTGCCATGTCAAACCTCTAACCCACCTTGTCCTAGCAAACCGTTGTTTGGCTATGTTACCGCTTTGCTCAGCCCCTCTTATAGCGTTGCTAGTTGCAGGTGAAGATTGGAGATCGTTCCTTGTTGGAACATGTTTATTGTTGGGATATCACCATATTATCTTGTTTATCTTAATGCACCTATATACTTGTTAAAGGGTGGAAGGCTCGGCCTTATGCCTGGTGTTTTGTTCCACTCTTGCCGCCCTAGTTTCCGTCATATCGGTGTTATGTTGCCGGATTTTGCGTCCCTTACACGGTTGGGTTATAATGGGAACCCCTTGACAGTTCACCTTGAATAAAAATCCTCCAGCAATGCCCAACATTGGTTTTACCATTCGCCACCTAGCCTCTTTTTCCCTTGGGTTCCGCGGACCTCAAGGGTCATCTTTATTTAAACCCCCTGGGCCAGTGCTCCTCTGAGTGTTGGTCCGAACTGGTAGCCTGCGGGGCCACCTCAGGGCAACTTGAGGGTTGGCTTTACTCGTAGCTTGACCCATCTGAGTGTGCCCTGAGAACGAGATATGTGCAGCTCCTATCGGGATTTGTCGGCACATTCGGGCGGTGTTGCTGGACTTGTTTTACCATTGTCGAGGATGTCTTGTAACCGGGATGCCGAGTCTGATCGGAATTATCTTGGGAGAAGGAATATCCTTCGTTGACCGTGAGAGCTTGTGATGGGCTAAGTTGGGACTCCCCTGCAAGGGATTTGTAACTTTCGAAAGCCGTGCCCGCGGTTATGGGCAGATGGGAATTTGTTAATGTCCGGTTGTAGATAACCTGAAACTTAACTTAATTAAAATGCATCAAACCGCGTGTGTAACCGTGATGGTCTCTTCTCGGCGGAGTCCGGGAAGTGAACACGATGTTGGAGTAATGTGACGTAGGTTGTTCTAGGATCACTTCTTGATCATAGTTGTTCGACCGTGCTTTTGCCTTCTCTTCTCGCTCTCTTTTGCGATATGTTAGCCACCAATATGCTAGTCGCTTGCTGCAGCTCCACCTCATACCTTTACCCTTCCTATAAGCTTAAATAGTCTTGATCGCGAGGGTGTGAGATTGCTGAGTCCCCGTGACTCACAGATACTTCCAAAACCAGTTTGCAGGTGCGATGTACCGTGCAGGTGACCAAGCTCAAGGAGGAGCTCGATGAAGATCTTGTCCTTTGTGTTGTTTCGTTCTAGTTGATCAGTAGTGGAGCCCAGTTGGGGTCGATCGGGGATCTGTGTAGCATTTGGGGTAGTCTTCTTTTATTTTGGTTCCGTAGTCGGACCTTGATTGTATCTGGATGATGTAATGCTTTATTCATGTATTGTGTGAAGTGGCGATTGTAAGCCAACTATGTATCTCTTTTCCCTTATGTATTACAGGGGTTGTGTGAAGATTACCTCATTTGCGACATTGCTTTCAATGTGGTTATGCCTCTAAGTCGTGCTTCGACACGTGGGAGATATAGCCGCATCGAGGGCGTTACAAGTTGGTAATCAGAGCCTTCCCCGACTTAGGATCCCCCTGCTTGATCGAATCGTTGGCGTTGATGAGTCTAGAAAAATGTTTTGAGTCATTTAAGAATTATATATATAGGAGAGTAGGACTTCTTTTTACTCCTCAATCCCTTCGTCGCTCTGGTGAGGCATCCTGACGTAGAGTTTTGACTCTGCTCTTCTCAAATTTCACTAAATTTTTTTAGGATCACGCGGGTATCTTGAAATAGTTCCAATGGTTTTGTGATGAGAACATTGTTCTTGGTGCCTCCTGACATTTAGGGGTTGTGGAAGTGTCCCGGGGAGTTGAGCTCCGAGGTGTTGTCTTCATAATTTTATCGTTGCAGTTCTGGAATACCTGAGTTTCGCCGACATCGAAAATCTCTTTTATGCAGTTGTTGGTGAGATAACCTCGACGCCACCCAGTACTGGGGCGGGAGTTCGGGAGTATTGCCATAACTCGTATAATGGATGCTTTTCGAAGGTTGAGGTAAATGATTTCCGAAGGTTTCTTGGTTATGTGTTGAAGGATGGGTACAACTGGATGTAGGATTGCTAGTTTTGGGTGAGATATTATACTTCCCCTATATCCCCAACACCTGATTGCATAACTGGAAAGTTTCGGGAGTTTATAAGTGGGAATTCAATTAGCTCTTAGGATATCTTCCCGATAGATGTATGATATGAAATTGGGGTTCGACGTCTAGTGGTCCGCCTATCAACGGTTGGTTTTACAGTGGTCTCGTTGTGTCTTAAAGAGTCCTTGGCTATGCTGACTCGGGGATGCTTCGTATGTCATGTGCACTGCCTTGTACATGATGGTGCTGTACGATCGAGCCCGTGTAGGCCCCACCACGAAAACTTCGGACGAAATCTCTATCATATGTTTGTTCCGGCTTATTTTGCAAGCCAATCCTTGTTTTGTTTTGATTGTGGTATTCGAGTTGCTTCGAAGTCAAATGTTGATCCCATACCTTGCGTAAGTGGTGTTCTCATATTTCTATGTGAATACTAATCCTCTTCGATCATCGATATGGTCATGCCAATTCTTTTTCAACCGGCGTGTTTCTCTTCAAGTGGATCCGATCATTTTCAACATCCGCAAGATCAACTCAAGCCTTCTCAACGGTGTTCGTTTCATCCGTTCCAGTTTGCTTTTGTTTTTCCCGCCCTCCCAACCTTTTTTATTCAAGGACTCAGATTTCCTAATCAACTATCATGTTATTCATGAGAAGTCTCTCCATTATTTTCTGTCCATGTTCTTATCCGGTGATTCTCATGAAGATGCTAAGGAAGCTACAAGTTCATCATTGTTCGTTCTTTTCTTCTCCGGTGGAACCAATTCAAGCTTTGTTGATCATATCCTTTTTCCTCGTTTCAAATACTTTCTCATGCCGGTGCACCTCATATTCAGTCATTTCTCGCTATTCAATTGTTCTGGAGTGCTCAAGATATCTCAAAGATTCGTGCTTCCACTCTGCTTTCATTCAAGCTATTTCGAGCTTGTTATCTCATTCAAGCCTTTTATTCAACCGGTGCAATCTCTCCTTTTCAAGTAATCGTTCAACGGTGTTTCTTTTGAGTGGGCCCTAACCCACAGGTCTTTTTCCAGGATCTTACCTGACTCTTCTAATTCTCTCGGAGCTATCCTCAAAAAATCTTTTCGAAGTTGACGTAAGAATGAATTATCATCAGTCTTATTTTTTTTCTCCAAGATCTGTCGAATTCTTTTCATCGTTGGCTCAACCACTTCATTTTGATTCTTCCGTAGTGTCTAAATAATTCATGGTGGTGTTTCTCGTCGTCATTCTCGGATTTTGAAGACCGAAGAAGAGTTTCTCTTTAATCTTGCTCCATTCTCTTCAAGATTCGTGATTCTAGCTTGTTGCCATCCTCTCATAATTATTTTCGATTGTGGGAATTCTTTCACCCATCCGAAGCAATTCAAGAGTCTTCTCAGTTTGTTATCCGGAGGCCATCATTGCAGAAGAATTATTCATTCTCAAACTTCAACTATCATCCTCCAAACCTACCGGTGAATCATTCAAATATTCTCTAATCAGTTCATGATCTATTCGTTTTCATGTATGAAATTCCCTCAAGTATCTTCATTTGTTCTTTAATTCTTCCGGGTGTTTCTTTATCTTTTCTTCAATCGTTCTCAATTCTTATGGTGGTTCATTCAAGACTTCTTTCCCTTCATTATCATATTAATTACTCGTTGTTTCAACCCTACCGGTGGTTCGTTGAAGACCTTCTCAAGTTTAAGCTATACCTGTCTTTAATCCTTTCTACCAGAATAAGTAGTATGCCAAATCCGTTGCTTGTCATCAATTTAAATTGGTGAAGGATAAGCATAATATAATTCTTATTCTTGTTTCTTCCTAGTGATTAATTCCCTATTCCGTAGGCTCATCAAATTTCTGATTTCAATTGTTTCATCTTCTCTTTTTCCCGGAGTTCCAACCTTTTTCAATTATTTCACCACGGAGATTCGTCTAAATCGGTACAAGGATTCACCTTGTGTTTTCAACTTCTCCTTCCTTCCGTTTGACCATTCTTTTGTTTAACGAAGTTCTTCATGAAGGTTCTACATGATGGTTCATCAAGGATTTATTTCCTTCTCGAAGTGTGATGACGGGAAAATGGCGGGCGTGAGAACACGCGTCCACGTCATTGATACAGAGTGAATAGTTTAAATGCATAAAGAAAATGGAGATCAAACATTTCAGGTACTTTATTTCCAGAACTCTTATATTTACATAAAAGATCTGTTAATTACATCTTCGAAGAGAAAACCCCTGATTAAGAATTCCAACATATCTATTACATAGCATCACAACACATGAGTACTAC
The DNA here is from genome assembly GCF_003073215.2 of Triticum urartu. Taxonomy (NCBI): domain Eukaryota; kingdom Viridiplantae; phylum Streptophyta; class Magnoliopsida; order Poales; family Poaceae; genus Triticum; species Triticum urartu. The sequence continues at coordinate 45,578 of NW_024114196.1, forward strand.
AAAATGTAGAAATAAAAGAAGACTACAAAATGTAGAAATAAAAATCCTCCTCGCTGTCTTCGACGCCTGCGTACTCGGAGAGCCTTGAACTTCGTCTATGCTAACATACGCGTTGCATAACATTCATGGTATGACAATGTTCATTCATATAGCACGTTCATGCCTAGCTCATTAACTATCGTGAATATGTAGTAGTTGTCTTATTTAATGGTTAACTAGCCGTGCTAACAGTGTATATGCAATATAGGGCATAACTCTTTTTATGAGTTAATGGCAGAATATTGGGTTTACTTTATAGAAATGTATATAGCGTTGCCTCGACCCATTATACGCGAGGGCTATATGAAATTTGTTGATGACATATTCGATCACACTATATTACGTTTAGTGCGAGTAACATAGGCTATGATCCTAGTTACTTTTCTATTTTGTAGATGCATGCATTTATATGAAAGGAATGCATGGTACAATTTAATCTGTATGAGAGATTATATAATGACATATGGGTCATGCCTAAGTACTAGTTTTCCTAGTCTCAAACATATCATATATGGACATGCGATTAAGTCAATCTTGTCAAATGAGTTTGGAGTTGAATCTCACGTGCATGAGAATATTTCCTTTATAAATTTCACTTCACTTGTATTAGTACTAACATCATGTAGCAACTTCGTGCCCATGTGTAGCATAACCAAATGAAGTATCGAGACTTCTTCTTGCTTGTATTATCACCACGTAGCCTAGATTGTATGCTTATGGTGTAACCAAACAGAAGTGTGTATCAGTATATGTTTCGCATGGACATGATGAAGTATATGACAATTCTCAAAGCCTAGATATATGACCCTAAACTATGAAGAGCCAAAGTCATGTATATTGAGTTGTCATGGCTTCGTTTCACATGGGTTTTCATTAGTACAAAATCCGAGCGTATAATGCTACTTCTTGAGACTAATGAACATATAGACGCATGCTCCATGTTTACACCCTATACTGATGCATTTAGGGGTCTAGCTAGACTATAAATTATATGAAAGGAACATGTGTGAATTTCCAACAAAATAGGACCTTATGAAACCAAATCAATATGAGCTTTATTTCTATTTCTATCCTTTATCTGTATCAACAGGGGATGCAAGATCACCATGAGACCAAATCAAGATGGACATATTTTTATTCTTGAATTGTATCAACATGGGATGCAAGATCGCCATCAGACCAAATCAAGATGGACATATTTTTATTCTTGAATCGTATCAACATGGGATGAAAGATCGCCATGAGACCAAAACAAGATGAGCATAATTTTTGGTCTTGACTTGTATCAACATGGAGATGCAAGGTCACCATGAGACCAAAACAAGAAGAATTTTAGTTGCATCGTGTGCACTTAGTTTGCATCATTATAGGATTGAGGAGTGATATATGACCACTAGGCATCTCATGCATTATCTTGAACTGTATCAACATAGGATGCAAGATCACCATGCGACCAAAACAAGAAGAATTTTGTGGGTAAAACCGAAAATATATATGAGATATGTGATGAAAATAAAGCATCATCGATGAATATATTTTAATCTTTAACTGTATCAACATAGGAGGCAAGATCACCATGCGACCAAAACAAGAAGGAACATATTTTTTATTCTTGAATTGTATCAACATGAGATCCAAGATCCCATGAGACCAAAACAAGATGGGCATAATTTTAACCATGGTTTGTATCAACAAGGGATGCTAGATGCCATGAGACCAAACTAGGTGTGTTATATGGAGCGACATAGAACACCAATAGTACTTTGAGACATATGGTGCAAGAGGAATGCATCAAGAAAGGAGCTAGAAGGTAGCCATGTATTCTCACCTTGCCTTGGTTTTTTTACGTGTGATGCGGACGAGCAACGCCGGCATGTAGCAGATGACGAGCAGTGCGGCCGACGCCGTATGTGGACGGCGGCGAACGGACGGCGGCGAGCGGACGACGATGGCGGCGGCGAGCGGACGGTGACGACGGCGGCGAGAGGATGGCCGGCGACGACGGCAGCGAGCGGACGGCCGGCGGCGATGAAGCTAGCAGCGTATGTATGTGCGTGAGCGATGGATGGATGAATGATGAGCTAGCAGTGATGGACTGAATAAGCGATCGATGGATGAGGTGAGCAGCAGCGGCGGCGTTTGGATGAAAAAATGAGCGACCAAATGAGACCAACCCCTTTGTGTGCTTGGTGACCATGTATTTATAGTGAGGGGGAGCAGCAAAGAGCTGTGGCTGCATGCGCGCGCCCACGTTCTGTGGTCGTGTGATCGTGCGATCGTGAGTGTGGCGCTGCTCCTTTCCTTTTCTCTATTTCTTTATTGCTAACTAGGTAATTGCCCGTGCGTTGCAACGGGATCAATCTTTTAATGTGTGTCTCTCTCTAAAAACAACAATAAAAAAATCCATAAACAAATGCAAACTGCATTGGTCAAAGGAGGGCACTCGCAGCACCATGTAGAGTGGTCACAAATAAGACAACGCCTCCAAAGTTCCACTATATGATGTGTGCTGAATTCTTACTAAAAAATATTTTGCTTTCAGCCAGACTCACATAATAATAACACAAAAGAATTATGATGGAATTTCATGTTCAAGCCAGTAGTATTATTTTCCTTTGATTGTGCCATATTCCGTTGGTTACTTTTCATATTGCGTGTATCTTGCAAATAAATAAGAGTTTTAATGAATTGTTGGAACCTGACCAGTATCAAAATATAGAACCACCCATTATTCTGCTGCGTAATGTACATTTTAAAGCATATCAGGTGCGCTTCTTTCTGTTTGTGCCTTGAAAATATCAAACCAGAGGGTTTGTACTGGAATAATTTTCTTGGCCTTGCCTTGAAACCAAAAAGTGTGTTATTGAAGATTTTTCCTAACTCGATCTATATGGCTAAATTTTTAATCTTACTTCTCTCCCATATTTCTTATAAGAGCCATCAACTTCTGACCCCAGCAATCCGCCAACCATGTACCTTCGTTAGGAAAAACAAGAATCATACCTCATTATCTTGTACTCTTAGCATGAATATATTGGGAACACAGAGAGCAAAGAAAAGATCCTTGCACGATTCTCATCCTGTTAAACCAGCATTCATCACAATGTCCTTTATAGATAGGATGTGACAGAAACAAGATCGCCCACAAACCAGTAAGCACATGATTATTTGTAATCTCCCATATTATGCAAAAAATGCACTACAAAGATATTATATCTGTATCAATATCAACTATTATCTTGTAGGGCATAAACTGCGGCAAACTAAGACTTGCAAGCAAAGGGATCTGTAGGATGTGACACTCTTTTCATGTAAGGGGTAAGTTTGATTGCCACAGAAAAGTATAGAAGATTTAAATGGCTACACACTTACGGTTTGGAAAAAAGGGGTAATTAGAAATTGTTGTCTTAACATTTTACCTTGCCATGGTTCTTTCTCATATCAAGGAACTAAACAGTACCAGCATGCTGAGGCTCCAAGTATACAACAAAGGCAGCTAGCTTTTGGAAGAATGCATGTAGTATTTCAGAAGACTGTAATTAAAAATGCCATCAAATGTTGAGAAATAATGAAACCTACCATTTCTCTTCCACCACCTTGATCTACATAATGGGTAGTACTATCACGGAAAACATATGACATAGGAACAATCGCATTAGATGTCCCATTTGTTCCTTGAATATAACTCCCAGTGACAAAAATGTTGTGAACCGAGGAGGTCATCCTTGTGTATCCCTAGTTCCCTACTGAAACTCTCATTAACATGTGTCGTGGCCTTTTGACGACATTCCCGCCAAGCTTTAAGAAGTAATACCTCTCCAAAGTCATGAAACCTAAGTAGTCATGATCAAATTCCCTGTCGTAAATTATCTCTCTGTCCAAGAAAGCCGCATTCTGGAATTAGATGGCGCAACATTAGAAGCAGTATAAGGTGAGGGCACATTAGAATGCATCTCATAATCCTATACATATGGATATTAAATGAAATGGAGCGGCAAACTTATAGCAAAAGTTATCTTCAGCTGTCTCCCATATTGATGTACAGAATAAGTTTCTTAAAAAAACACAGATCCTTCTTATGTTAATGCTTCATCTCTATTTTGACTAAGAAGCAATTGAGCAAGCGAGCAAAAAGATTCTAAGTATTCCATTGGTAAATCAGTACTAACCGTTGTGATTCACATTCATGCATATATGTTGATCGCAGGATCAGACCCGCCGCTGGCACCGGTCGCCCAGCAAACTGAAGGAAATTAATGTAAGTTAATCTCAATGGACCAAACCATGCTTAAGTAGACTTAATCACCCTATTTAACTATTAGCAGCTTAGCATTGTCTAGACAGGAGGTGAACTGAACGAATTGTTGTATACCCTCATCACACAATGGTTTAGGCTTCCCAGTGTTTGTCCATTCATTCAGTTACAGTCAGAACAACCACCGTGCCTGTAGCTACACATGATCCAGGTAGTTAGTTGGATAGGAGAGCGAGTACCTCGACGATTGCAAGCGCAAGGGGAGGACCGAGAAGAGCGTCACACGTCGCCGCCGCCATGGGTAACAAACTCACACGGGCCTAAAGCCCTGAACGACAGAGAACGGCTAGGGCAGTGCGAAGTAGGACGTCCAGGGCCTGAACGACACGCCCACATGGGATAGGACAGCGAGTATAGCACCGGAAATGGCTTTCTCCTACCACCGCTTCATGGCACTCGCTTACTTGCTCTCTGCGGACATCGATGGCCCTCGCTCAATCACGTCGTGCGGTGGCCACTGGCGACGCCGGTGAGCACCCCACCAGCCGCTGCTTTTGTTCTTTGACGAACATACTCCTAGATGAGAACTGCTGCTTATCAATCAGGGCCGGCAGCACGGGGGAAAGGAGGCGATAGTTCTGCCATGCCACATCTCAAGGTATGGTAATTGCAGGTGCATTAAAAATTTCACGAGATTAAAGGGCGAGAGGATTCCGATCCGATTCTTAGATGCGCAAGCCATGGAAGGAAAGGGTCGGTTTTTAATCGTTTGTTTTGATCATGATTGATTGACTTACAATTGTTTTGATCATGATTGATTGACTTACCAATTGTGAAAAGTAAAATCGGGAGGGGTGGGATAGTGTACGTAAGGTGGGGTGAGAGAGAAGGTTGGACGAAAATTTTGACGTAAGAGGGGAGAGGGAACGTTACGTTTCTTTTAGATAGTAGAGAAGTAGAGATTAAACGGCGACGTCCCATCAGCCTGTATGGGCTTAATTAGGCCATCATTTGTCAATATATGGGCTCTTGCTCTAATCCATTTCCTTGTATGGCTGATGGATGATGAGGCAACACATGTGCATGTACACGTAGCCATTTTTTTAAAGTGGGCTAGGCCTGCTTCTAGTAATTCATTAAGGCTAGTTTTGAACACATGGTCTCCTAATATATGCATGCATGCCTAGCTATGTCACGTACGCACACCTCATGCATGTATATGTACGCAATCCAATGAATCTTTTTTCTTTGTTGTGCAGCAGATCGCTCTTACAATTAGCTATCTCTATCATTTTTTGTGTGTATCCGTTAAGATACAACGATATTTTAATGGAGGAACATACCTCATGATGCTTCCACAACATTGACACCGCCTCTGACAGTGAAATTTTATATCGCTTTGACAACATTGGTGTCGCCTCTGACAGTGAAATTTAGATCGCTTTGACAACATTGGTGCCATCTCTGACGGTGTAATTTTAGATCAGTATCCGCCGGCGACGGTGCGCGTACATATGAACTGTGTGTTAACCATTTTTCCATATATTCTTTTTCTTTGTCAGCGATGGTGCACGTACATATAAACCATGTGTTCTCCATTTTCCAATAGGTGAAAACTTAATGGTTGTTTATTTATTTCATAATATTTTATAACTGTTGGTTTAATGCGTGCATAATCGACATTCGAAAATATATCATAGGCTTTTTTTTCAGTCATCAATTTGAGTGGTTGATTATATTTTTAATTCATTTTTTCATGATAAACAGATTGTTTCCTTTTTGTATTTATATTTTAATATTTTATATGGTTTATGCATTTCATTTTATCTTGGTCAAAATCCATGTCAACAAAGTGTTCATCAACATTCTTTTCAGAGGAGCTCAAGCATTCTTCATCTTGCATTCCGGAGTGCAATTCTTTCTTCCGTACCATTGGAGTGGTATTATTCTTGATAATTTGAGTTCATGTTTCATGATTCACATGTTGTTAAGTATGAGATATATTAAATCCATCAATCTCGTCATTGGAGTTATCTTGGGTTATATTTCACCTAAAGCCTTACCTAAGGATTGTTGCTATCTATGGTGCTTATAAATGACTCAAGTTCTTCTTTTATCCTTCCGGTGAATAAGTTTCTCGTCTCCTTGTAATATCAATCCAGTCAAATCTTTTTCGTGTATGGCAAGTTGTCACCTCTTAATTTTAGATGACTTGTATAAGTCCATATCAAGCTTATCCTTTTCGTGGGTGGTTTTTTTTCCAACAACTCTGTGCAACCTTTCTCTTTAAGATGCCTTTCAAGCTCATCGGAGGTAGAAGATGTTGTTTTCTTCTCCGTTCTTTTGTTCCGACGATCCAACTTCTATTCTTTCATTCCGGAGGCAGTATGATATTGCTTTCTTCAACCATCATCTCGTTTCTACCGGAGTGTTTGGATGTACTTCTTGTCCACTGCAATCCTTTTCTCATGTCTTTGAACCTACAGGGTTCCCGTGATGTTCCTGGTTCCTCTTTTCTAACGGATGTTTTCAACTTCGTTCATCTTCGTTGTATTCTTTCTTTCAATTTGTTCAACCTCTTAAGGTTCATTGGTTTCACTCGTTTGCCAAAGAAGCAACTTAGTTTTACCTATTCTCTTTTTTCTTCCGTTTTCCCTCCGGTGCCATTCTAGATTTCGGGACGAGATCCTCTCATAGTGGTGGAGTGTTCTGACGCCTCGAGACCGATGTGCCAGGTGTCTTCCAGTTTTCGCTGTTATTTCCTTGTCATTGCTTGCGTGTCATGCATCTCATATCATGTCATCATGTGCATTGCATTTGCATACATGTTCGTCTCATGCATCCGACCTTTTTCCCCGTTGTCCGTTTTGCAATCCGGGGCTCCTATGTCATCCGGTGTCCCTTTCTACCTCTTTTGGTGTGTGGGTGTTAAACGTTTTCGGATTGGACCGATACTTGTCATGCGACCTTGGTTTACTACCGGTAGACCTCCTGTCAAGTTTCGTGCCATTTGGACTTCGTTTGATACTCCAACGGTTAGCCGAGGAACCGAAAAGGCCTCGTGTGTGTTGCAGCCCAACACCCCTCCAAAGTGGCCCAAAACCCACCAAAACCTTCTCCATCATCTACGTCGTTCGATCACGATCGCGTGGCCGAAAACCGTGCTCAATTTGGAGCCTCCTAGCTCCCTCTACCTATATATATGTGGCTCTTCCCGCAATTTCGCGCAGTCCAAACCCTAGCAAACTCCTCCCCGCGCCGCCGGACAATTCCTCCCGCGCCGGACGGACATGTGCACCACGCCCTCCACCTCACTCCGGCCAATGAGGGCCTGCCACGTCACCCGTCGCCGCCTCCCGCGCCAATCACGACGCACCACCTCAGCCACACCTCCCTCCACCCGCCGAAGCCCGCCGGGGCCCGGGCGAGGCCCTCCCGGCCTATCTCGCCGCCGCCGCGCTTCGCGGGCGCACCGCCCGAACCCCGCCGGCCACCTTCGCCCGCGGTCGCCGGACCCGCTCGCCACGCCGCCGCGCCATTCCATCGGCGACCTCGCCCCGTCGCCACCTACCCTTGTCGCCGGCCGCCCCGCGCCGCCACGGCTCGTCGCCGGCCTCTTCCCCGCCGTCTCGCCGGCACCGCCGACCACCGACGTCGCCATCTCCGGCCGCCTCTCTCTCCTCTCCGGTGAACAGGGGACGCCGGCGAACCTCGGTTCACGTGAAGCTACAGTAACTCCAAATCCAGATCCAAAACTCGGTTGACTTTTTCCTCCGAAACCCTAATATTTTGCGTACTTTGACATGCCATAACTTCATCACCGTTGCTCCGATTTGTGCGTGTACACTAGTAGAAAAATGGTCAAACGTGAAGCACATTAGTGCCGGTTTGTATTTGAGCCGGCACTAATGTATACATTAGTGCCGGTTCCAACGGATAGCCAGGCCGCTTTCATTAGTACCGGTTCGTGGCGAACCTTTAGCACCGGTTCGTGCCACAAACCGGTACTAATGAGAGTGGTGGCAGGATGTTGTCAGAGTGGAGCCCCTCCAGCACCTTTAGTACTGGTTCGTGCCATGAACCGGTACTAAAGGTCATCCTATATAAACCCTTCGTCCACGAGCACCCTATTCTTCCCCCTTTCCCCTCTCCCTCTCCTCTATTCTTCCCTTCTTCCTCTCGAGTTCATCACAAAATTTGCCCAAAATTTGTCAAGATTTGAAGGCCCTCATCCATTCAAATGATCACAAAGGTTAGCAACTTTGTCCTTTCATCTCTCATTGCTAGATTAGCTCTTGCATTGGTTTATATAATGATTAATTTGTGAGTTTAGTAATTTGGGAGGATATATATATATATATGTGCTAGTATTTGATTTATATGCAATTTGAGGTCAAAAATAACACTTAGTTTGCATATGTAGGTGTGGTTTACTTAGTGCCTTCTAAATCTCCATCGTAGCCACCGTCGATCGCCCGCACCGTCCCGTCGCCGGCACCACCTTGTGGTGAGCCTCTTGTTCATGAAATTTTATATAAAAATTGATGTTTGTGTGATTTGGATATATAGTTACTCGTATAATTATCTTACCCGTACGTTGTTTGTTATACATATAGTGCCATGGTTTTGATATCCGTCCCCGTCGGCCCTAGTCCTTATTATGATTCGGATGTGGTATGTATATTCTCTTTTAAAACTACTTGCATTTCGTGTTTATGACAAATTATGCCCATCAAGTTGACATAGAAATTTTTTCTAGGAGGTATCTGAACCGGAAATTCCAACCGACCCTATTGCCGAGAGGTTAAATTTAGTTGAAATAGAAAACGAGTACTTGAAAGAAATATTGAAAAGAATTGAGGGGGAGAAGATGGAATTGGAGTTGCATGTTGCCGATGTCGTCGATGATCACAAGATCAAGATGGAGAAAATGCGCTTGAAGATTAGAAAGATTAGAAAATATGCCATCGATAGTGAGGCTTGGTATCATTATGCTGTTGGATCCATTGTTACCTTAGTTGCGATCTTGATCGTATTTGTTGTTGCATTTAAATGCTTTAGCTAGAGAGTTATTTGTTTGTTGCATTTAAGTGTTGTATGAACTTTATGTATGAACTTGTATTAATGTGGTCTATTCGGTGTTGTGTAATGAAGATGAGCCGGCAATGGATGTACGATGACCGATGCTCTCCCCAGTCCGTTGAGGGCATGCGTACTTTTCTGCTTGCGGCTGAGGCAAACAAGCGGGCGGATGGTTTTATGCCTTGTCCATGTGCTCGCTGTAAGAATGGTCACAATTACTCTACGTCAAGAACCATTCACGTCCACCTGTTTAAGACCGGTTTCATGCCCCATTATAATGTTTGAACGAAGCACGGAGAAAGAGGGGTTATGATGGAAGACAATGAAGAAGAAGAGGACTACGACAGCTATCCTGGCCATGGGTTCCCTGAATACGATGATACAACAATGGGGGAAGAAGCTGAGCCGGTAATGCGGGAAGAAGCTGAACCGGCAATGCGGGAAGAAGCTGAAGAAGAGGCATCAGATGAGCCCGTTGAGGATCTAGGTCGGGCCATTGCCGATGCAAAGAGAAACTGCGCAAGTGATTTGGAGAAGAAGAAGTTGCAGCACATGTTAGAGGATCACAAAAAATTGTTGTACCCGAATTGCGTAGGTGACAAGAAAAAGCTGGGTACCACACTGGAATTGCTGCAATGGAAGGCAGAGAATGGTGTATCTGACAAGGGATTTGGAAAGTTGCTGGTAATGATAAAGGATATGCTTCCAAAGGACAACGAATTGCCCGAGAGTACGTACGAAGCAAAGAAGGTTGTCTGCCCTCTAGGGTTAGAGGTGCAGAAGATACATGCATGCCCTAATGATTGCATCCTCTACCGCGGTGAGTACGAGGATTTGAACGCTTGCCCGGTATGTGGTGCATTGCGCTATAAGATCTGCCGCGATGACCCTGGTGATGTCGAGGGCCGGCGCCCCAGGAAGAAGATTCCTGCCAAGGTGATGTGGTATGCTCCTATAATACCACGGTTGAAACGTTTGTTCCAAAACAAAGAGCATGCCAAGGCAATGCGATGGCACAGAGAAGACCATAAGAAAGACGGAAAGTTTAGAGTACCCGCTGACGGGTCGCAGTGGAGAAAAATCGAAAGAAAGTACGGGAAGGAGTTTGCAGATGACGCAAGGAGCGTATGGTTTGGTCTAAGCGCAGATGGCATTAATCCTTTTGGGGAGCAGAGCAGCAAC
>NW_024114197.1:0-9181 GCF_003073215.2 Triticum urartu
AAGATCCAGCAGCACGACGGCGTGGTGGTGGATGCAGCAGCGATCGCAGCAGGGCTTCGCCGAGCTTCTGCGAGAGGGAGAGGTGTAGCAGGGGAGAGGGAGGCGCCAAGGCTTGAGGTGCGGCTGCCCTCCCTCCCCCCCTTTATATATGCCCCCTAGGGGGGTGCGCCGGTCCTAGGAGATGGGATCTCCTAGGGGGGGCGGCGGCCAAGGGGGTGGAGTACCCCCCAAGGCAAGTGGAGGCGCCCCCTCCCCTAGGGTTCCCAACCCTAGGCGCATGGGGGGCCCAAGGGGGGGCGCACCAGCCCACTATGGGCTGGTTCCCCTCCCCACTTCAGCCCATGGGGCCCTCCGGGATGGGTGGCCCCACCCGGTGGACCCCCAGGACCCATCCGGTGGTCCCGGTACAATACCGGTGACCCCGAAACTTTCCCGATGGCCGAAACTACACTTCCTATATATAATTCTTCACCTCCGGACAATTTCGGAACTCCTCGTGACGTCCAGGATCTCATGCGGGACTCCGAACAACTTTCGGATTACTGCATACTCATATCTATACAACCCTAGCGTCACCGAACCTTAAGTGTGTAGACCCTACGGGTTCGGGAGACAAGCAGACATGACCAACAGCGGGATCTGGATACCCATGTTGGCTCCCACATGCTCCTCGATGATCTCATCGGATGAACCACGATGTCGGGGACCTAATCAATCCCGTACTCAATTCCCTTTGTCAATCGGTACGTTACTTGCCCGAGACTCGATCGTCGGTATCCCAATACCTTGTTCAGTCTCGTTACCGGCAAGTCACTTTACTCGTACCGTAATGCATGATCTCGTGATCAACCACTTGATCACATTGAGCTCATTATGATGATGCATTACCGAGTGGGCCCAGAGATACCTCTCCGTCATACAGAGTGACAAATCCCAGTCTCGATTCGTGCCAACCCAACAGACACTTTCGGAGATACCTGTAATGTACCTTTATAGTCAGCCAGTTAGGTTGTGACGTTTGGCACACCCAAGGCACTCCTACGGTATCCGGGAGTTGCACAATCTCATGGTCTAAGGAAATGATACTTGACATCGATCCAGAAAAGCTACAGCAAACGAACTACATGATCTTTGTGCTATGCTTAGGTTTGGGTCTTGTCCATCACATCATTCTCCTAATGATGTGATCCCGTTATCAATGACATCCCCATGTCCATAGCCAGGAAACCATGACTATCTGTTGATCAACGAGCTAGTCAACTAGAGGCTCACTAGGGACACATTGTGGTCTATGTATTCACACATGTATTACGATTTCCGGATAATAGAATTATAGCATGAATAATAGACAATTATCATGAACAAGGAAATATAATAATCATTTTATTATTGCCTCTAGGGCATATTTCCAACAGTCTCCCACTTGCACTAGAGTCAATCATCTAGTTACATTGTGATGAATCGAACACCCATGGAATTCTGGTGTTGATCATGTTTTGCTCTAGGGAGAGGTTTAGTCAACGGATCTGCTACATTCAGGTCCGTATGTACTTTACAAATCTCTATGTCTCCATTTTGAACACTTTCACGAATGGAGTTGAAGCGATGCTTGATATGCCTGGTCTTCCTGTGAAACCTGGGCTCCTTGGCAAGGGCAATAGCTCCAGTGTTGTCACAGAGGAGAGTCATCGGGCCCGACGCATTGGGTATGACTCCTAGGTCGGTAATGAACTCCTTCACCCAGACTACTTCGTGTGCTGCCTCCGAGGCTGCCATGTACTCCGCTTCACATGTAGATCCCGCCACAACGCTTTGCTTGCAACTGCACCAGCTTACTGCCCCACCATTCAAAATATACACGTATCCGGTTTGTGACTTAGAGTCATCCAGATCTGTGTCGAAGCTAGCATCGACGTAACCCTTTACGACGAGCTCTTCATCACCTCCATAAATGAGAAACATTTCCTTAGTCCTTTTCAGGTACTTCAGGATATTTTTGACCGCTGTCCAGTGTTCCATGTCGGGATTACTTTGGTACCTTCCTACCAAACTCACAGCAAGGTTTACATCAGGTCTGGTACACAGCATAGCATACATGATAGACCCTATGGCTGAGGCATAGGGGACGACACTCATCTTTTCTCTATCTTCTGCCGTGGTCGGGCATTGAGCCAAGCTCAATCTCGTACCTTGCAATACAGGCAAGAACCCCTTCTTTGACTGATCCATTTTGAACTTCTTCAAAATCTTGTCAAGGTACGTACTCTATGAAAGACCAATGAGGCGTCTCGATCTATCTCTATAGATCTTGATGCCTAATATATAAGCAGCTTCTCCAAGGTCCTTCATTGAAAAACACTTGTTCAAATAGGCCTTTATGCTTTCCAAGAATTCTATATCATTTCCCATCAACAGTATGTCATCCACATACAATATGAGAAATGCTACAGAGCTCTCACTCACTTTCTTGTAAATGCAGGCTTCTCCATAAGTCTGCATAAACCCAAACGCTTTGATCATCTCATCAAAGCGAATATTCCAACTCCGAGATGCTTGCACCAGCCCATAAATCGAGCGTTGGAGCTTGCACACCTTGTCAGCATTCTTAAGATCGACAAAACCTTCCGGCTGCATCATATACAATTCTTCCTTAAGGAAACCATTAAGGAATGTCGTTTTGACATCCATTTGCCATATCTCATAATCATAGAATGCGGCAATTGCTAACATGATTCGGACGGATTTCAGCTTCGCTACGGGTGAGAAAGTCTCATCGTAGTCAACCCCTTGAACTTGTCGATAACCCTTAGCGACAAGCCAAGCTTTATAGATGGTCACATTACCATCCGCGTCTGTCTTCTTCTTAAAGATCCATTTATTTTCTATGGCTCGCCGATCAACGGGCAAGTCAGTCAAAGTCCATACTTCGTTTCATACATGGATCCTATCTCGGATTTCATGGCTTCCAGCCATTTGTCGGAATCCGGGCCCGCCATCGCTTCTTCATAGTTTGAAGGTTCACCGTTGTCTAACAACATGATTTCCAAGACAGGGTTGCCGTACCACTCTGGTGCGGAACGTGTCCTTGTGGACCTACGAAGTTCAGTAGCAACTTGATCTGAAGTTTCATGATCATCATCATCAACTTCCTCTCTAGTCGGTGCAGGCACCTCAGGAACATTTTCTTGAGCTGCGCCACTTACCGGTTCAAGAGGTAATACTTCATCAAGTTCTACCTTCCTCCCACTTATTTCTTTCGAGAGAAACTCCTTCTCTAGAAAGGACCCATTCTTGGCAACAAAGATCTTGCCTTCGGATCTGAGGTAGATGTTGGGGAACGTTGCAGAAAACAAAAATTTTCCTACGGTTTCACCAAGATCCATCTAGGAGTTCATCTAGCAACGAGTGATCGGATGCATCTACGTACCTTGTAGATCGCGAGCGGAAGCGTTCAAAGAACGGGGATGATGTAGTCGAACACGACGTGATTCAAATCACCGATGATCAAGCACCGAACGGACGGTGCCTCCGCGTTCAACACACGTACGGAACGGATGACGTCTCCTCCTTTCTTGATCCAGCAAGGGGGGAAGAGAGGTTGATGAAGATCCAGCAGCACGACGGCGTGGTGGTGGATGCAGGGCGTCACAGTAGCAGGGCTTCGCCTATACTACGAGAGAGAGACGTAACGGGAAGAGAGGGAAGCACCAAAGGCTGAGGTATGAAGTCCTCCCTCTCCTCAACTATATATAGGAGGGCCAAGGGGGGGGGGTGGTGCGCAGCCTAGGAGATCTGATCTCCTAGGTGCGGCGGCCAGGGGAGGGTTTCCCTCCCCCCCAAGGCACCTCGGGGTGCCTTCCACCACTTGGACTCCTCCTTGGTGGAAACCCTAGGCGCATGGGCCTAGTAGGGCTGGTGCCTTTGGCCCATGTAGGCCAAGGCGCACCCCCTACAGCCCATGTGGCCCCCCGGGACAGGTGGCCCCACCCGGTGGGCCCACGGGACCCCTCCGGTGGTCCCGGTACAATACCGATAACCCCGAAACTTGTCCCGATGCCCGAAATAGCACTTCCTATATATAATTCTTTACCTCCGGACCATTCCGGAACTCCTCGTGACGTCCGGGATCTCATCCGGGACTCCTAACAACATTCGGGTTACTGCATACACATATCTTCATAACCCTAGCGTCACCGAACCTTAAGTGTGTAGACCCTACGGGTTCGGGAGACAAGCAGACATGACCGAGACGACTCTCCGGTCAATAACCAACAGCGGGATCTGGATACCCATGATGGCTCCCACATGCTCCACGATGATCTCATCGGATGAACCACGATGTCGAGGATTAATCAACCCCGTATACAATTCCCTTTGTCAATCGGTATGTTACTTGCCCGAGACTCGATCGTCGGTATCCCAATACCTTGTTCAATCTTGTTACCGGCAAGTCACTTTACTCGTGCCGTAATGCATGATCCCGTGATCAACCACTTGGTCACCTTGAGCTCATAATGATGATGCATTACCGAGTGGGCCCAGTGATACCTCTCCGTTATATGGAGTGACAAATCCCAGTCTCGATCCATGTCAACCCAACAGACACTTTCGGAGATACCCGTAGTGCACCTTTATAGTCACCCAGTTACGTTGTGACGTTTGATACACCCAAAGCACTCTTACAGTATCCGGGAGTTACACGATCTCATGGTCAAAGGAAAAGATACTTGACATTGGAAAAGCTCTAGCAAACGAACTACACGATCTTGTGCTATGCTTAGGATTAGGTCTTGTCCATCACATCATTCTCCTAATGATGTGATCCCGTTATCAATGACATCCAATGTCCATAGCCAGGAAACCATGACTATCTGTTGATCAACGAGCTAGTCAACTAGAGGCTTACTAGGGACATATTATGGTCTATGTATTCACACGTGTATTTACGATTTCCGGATAATACAGTTATAGCATGAATAAAGACAATTATCATGAACAAAGAAATATAATAATAATGCTTTATTATTGCCTCTAGGGCATATTTCCAACAGTAGAAGGTATACCCAACAGTTTCTTTAGGGTATCCTATGAAGACGCATTTTTCCGACTTGGGTTCGAGCTTTTCAGGTTGAAGTTTCTTGTCATAAGCATCGCATCCCCAAACTTTTAGAAACGACAGCTTAGGTTTCTTCTCAAACCATAATTCATACGGTGTCGTCTCAACGGATTTCTACGGAGCCCTATTTAAAGTGAATGCGGCAGTCTCTAAAGCATAGCCCCAAAATGATAGCGGTAAATCGGTAAGAGACATCATAGATCGCACCATATCTAATAGAGTGCGATTACGACGTTCGGACACACCATTACGCTGAGGTGTTCCAGGTGGCGTGAGTTGTGAAACTATTCCACATTTTCTTAAGTGTGTGCCAAATTCGTGACTCAAGTATTCTCCCCCACGATCTGATCGCAAGAACTTGATTTTCCTGTCACGTTGATTCTCAACCTCACTCTGAAATTCCTTGAACTTTTCAAAGGTCTCAGACTTGTATTTCATTAAGTAGACATACCCATATCTACTCAAGTCATCAGTGAGGGTGAGAACATAACGATAGCCACCGTGAGCCTCAACACTCATTGGACCGTACACATCAGTATGTATGATTTCCAATAAGTTGGTTGCTCGCTTCATTGTTCCTGAGAACGGAGTCTTGGTCATTTTACCCATGAGGCATGGTTCGCACGTGTCAAATGATTCGTAATCAAGAGACTCTAAAAGTCCATTTGCATGGAGCTTCTTCATGCGTTTGACACCTATGTGACCAAGGCGGCAGTGCCACAAGTATGTGGGACTATCATTATCAACCTTACATTTTTTGGTATTCACACTATGAATATATGTAGCATTACGCTCGAGATTCATTAAGAATAAACCATTAACCATCGGAGCATGACCATAAAACATATCTCTCATATAAATAGAACAACCATTATTCTCGGATTTAAATGAGTAGCCATCTCGTATTAAACGAGATCCTGATACAATGTTCATACTCAAAGCTGGCACTAAATAACAATTATTGAGGTTTAAAACTAATCCCGTAGGTAAATGTAGAGGTTGCGTGCCGACGGCGATCACATCGACCTTGGAACCATTCCCGACGCGCATCGTCACCTCGTCCTTCGCCAGTCTCCGCTTATTCCGCAGCTCCTGCTTTGAGTTACAAATGTGAGCAAGCGCACCGGTATCAAATACCCAGGAGCTACTACGAGTACTGGTAAGGTACACATCAATTACATGTATATTACATATACCTTTTGTGATGCTGGCCTTCTTGTCCGCTAAGTATTTGGGGCAGTTCCGCTTCCAGTGACCACTTCCCTTGCAATAAAAGCACTCAGTCTCGGGCTTGGGTCCATGCTTTGGCTTCTTCTCGGCAGCTTGCTTACTGGGCGCGGCAACTCCCTTGCCGTCTTTCTTGAAGTTCTTCTTACCCTTGCCTTTCTTGAACTAGTGGTTTTATTCACCATCAACACTTGATGTTCCTTTTTGACTTCTACCTCTGCTGATTTCAGCATTGCAAATACTTCAGGAATGGTCTTTTCCATCCCCTGCATATTGAAGTTCATCACAAAGCTCTTGTAGCTTGGTGGAAGCGACTGAAGGATTCTGTCAATGACCGCGTCATCCGGGAGATTAACTCCCAGCTGAGTCAAGCGGTTATGCAACCCAGACATTTTGAGTATGTGCTCACTGACAGAACTATTTTCCTCCATCTTACACCTGAAGAACTTGTCGGAGACTTCATATCTCTCGACCCGGGCATGAGCTTGGAAAACCATTTTCAGCTCTTCGAACATCTCATATGCTCCGTGTCGCTCAAAACGCTTTTGGAGCCCCGGTTCTAAGCTGTAAAGCATGCCGCACTGAACCAGGGAGTAATCATCAGCACGTGTCTGCCAAGCGTTCATAACGTCTTGGTTCTGTGGGACGGGTGCGTCACCTAGCGGTGCTTCTAGGACATAATCTTTCTTGGCAGCTATGAGGATGATCCTCAGGTTCCGGACCCAGTCGGTATAGTTGCCGCCATCGTCTTTCAGCTTGGTTTTCTCTAGGAACGCGTTGAAGTTGAGGACAACGTTGGCCATTTGATCTACAAGACATATTGTAAAGATTTTAGACTAAGTTCATGATAATTAAGTTCATCTAATCAAATTATTCAATGAACTCCCACTTAGATAAACATCCCTCCAGTCATCTAAGTATAACATGATCCGAGTTGACTAGGCCGTGTCCGATCATCACATGAGACGGACTAGTCAACATCGGTGAACATCTTCATGTTGATCGTATCTTCTATACGACTCATGCTCGACCTTTCGGTCTTCTGTGTTCCGAGGCCATGTCTGTACATGCTAGGCTCGTCAAGTCAACCTAAGTGTATTGCATGTGTAAATCTGTCTTACACCCGTTGTATGTGAACGTTGGAATCTATCACACCCGATCATCACGTGGTGCTTCGAAACAACGAACTGTCGCAACGGCGCACAGTTAGGGGGAACACTTTCTTGAAATTATTATGAGGGATCATCTTATTTACTACCGTCGTTCTAAGTAAACAAGATGCAAAAACATGATAAACATCACATGCAATCAAATAATAGTGACATGATATGGCCAATATCATATAGCTCCTTTGATCTCCATCTTGGGGCTCCATGACCATCTTGTCACCGGCATGACACCATGATCTCCATCATCGTGTCTCCATGAAGTTGCTCGCCAACTATTACTTCTACCACTATGGCTAACACGTTTAGCAATAAAGTAAAGTAATTTACATGGCGTTTCTCAATGACACGCAGGTCATACAAAAAATAAAGACAACTCCTATGGCTCCTGCAGGTTGTCATACTCATCAACATGCAAGTCGTGATTCCTATTACAAGAACATGATCAATCTCATACATCACATATATCATTCATCATTCATCACAACCTTTGGCCATATCACATCACAAAACACTTGCTGCAAAAACAAGTTAGACGTCCTCTAATTGTTGTTGCAAGTTTTTACGTGGCTGCTATAGGTTTCTAGCAAGAACGTTTCTTACCTACGCCAATACCACAACGTGAATTGCCAATTTCTATTTACCCTTCATAAGGACCCTGTTCATCGAATCCGATCCGACTAAAGTGGGAGAGACAGACACCCGCCAGCCACCTTATGCAACTAGTGCATGTCAATCGGTGGAACCGGTCTCACGTAAGCATACGTGTAAGGTTGGTACGGGCCGCTTCATCCCACGATGCCGCCGAATCAAGATAAGACTAGTAACAGCAAGCAAATTGACAATATCGACGCCCACAACTACTTTGTGTTCTACTCGTGCATAGTAACTACGCATAAACTTGGCTCTGATACCACTGTTGGGGAACGTTGCAGAAAACAAAAAAATTTCCTACGTTTCACCAAGATCAATCTATGGAGTCAACTAGCAACGAGAGGAGAGTGCATCTACATACCCTTGTAGATCGCGAGCGGAAGCGTTCAAGAGAACGGGGATGATGAGGTCGTACTCGCCGTGATCCAAATCACCGATGACCAAGTGCCGAACGGACGGCACCTCCACGTTCAACATACGTACGGAGCGGATGACGTCTCCTCCTTCTTGATCCAGCAAGGGGGAAGGAGAGGTTGATAAAGATCCAGCAGCACGACGGCGTGGTGGTGGATGCAGCAGCGATCGCAGCAGGGCTTCGCCGAGCTTCTGCGAGAGGGAGAGGTGTAGCAGGGGAGAGGGAGGCGCCAAGGCTTGAGGTGCGGCTGCCCTCCCTCCCCCCCTTTATATATGCCCCCTAGGGGGGTGCGCCGGTCCTAGGAGATGGGATCTCCTAGGGGGGGCGGCGGCCAAGGGGGTGGAGTACCCCCCAAGGCAAGTGGAGGCGCCCCCTCCCCTAGGGTTCCCAACCCTAGGCGCATGGGGGGCCCAAGGGGGGGCGCACCAGCCCACTATGGGCTGGTTCCCCTCCCCACTTCAGCCCATGGGGCCCTCCGGGATGGGTGGCCCCACCCGGTGGACCCCCAGGACCCATCCGGTGGTCCCGGTACAATACCGGTGACCCCGAAACTTTCCCGATGGCCGAAACTACACTTCCTATATATAATTCTTCACCTCCGGA
>NW_024114198.1:0-9409 GCF_003073215.2 Triticum urartu
CGTGCTTCTGGAGAAGATTTGAGAGAGGCTTCGCGATCTTAGAAAAGTTTTCAACGAATCTTCGACAATAGCTTGCGAGACCGAGGAAGCTACAGAGTTGCTTCACGTTCTGAGGTGGTTCCCAATTCACAATTGCAGACACCTTCTCAGGATTCACCGCAATGCCCTTGGTAGAGATGATATGTCCAAGATAAAGAACCTCATCGAGCCAAAATTCGCACTTGGAGAACTTGGCGTAGAACTGGTGTTCCCTCAGCTTATCGAGTACCAAACGCAAGTGCTTGGCATGATCTTCCTTGTTCTTCGAAAAGACCAGAATGTCGTCGAGATAGACCAAAACAAAGTCATTGGTGTAGGCGTTGAAGATGAAGTTCATCATGCGAGAGAACGTCAGAGGAGCATTGACGAGGCCAAAAGACATGACCGTGTATTCATATGAACCATAGCTTGTCCTGAAAGCCGTCTTGGGAATATCTTGCTCACGGATTCGAATCTGATGATAACCCATACGGAGATCAAGCTTGGAGAATACTTGGGCACCTTTGAGTTGTTCGAACAGCTCGTTGATGTTGGGAAGTGGGTATTTGTTCTTGATAGTCTTCTTGTTCAATGGACGGTAATCAACACAAAGTCGGTCCGTTCCATCCTTCTTCTTCACAAAAAGAACACCACAACCCCACGGAGAAGAACTAGGTCGGATGAGACCCATTCGCTCTTGAATATTGAGTTGCTTCTTCAGCTCCTTCAAATCTTCAGGTCCGAGCTTGTAAGGACGCTTGCACACTGGTTCCGTGCCAGGCTCAAGATCGATGACGAATTCAACTAGCCGGTGCGGAGGCATTCCTGGGAGCTCTTCTGGAAAGACGTCTTGATATTCGCAAACAACTGGGATTTGCGAGATAGCATCCAGTTCACCCTTCTCATGCAAAGTGATAGTAACATCCGGAGCAATGGAGTTAGCATGCATGCGCTTACCGGGAGAGACAACTGCTAATGGACTAGGCAAAACTTGCAAAGCCAAACCATGCTTAGATGTAAACGGTCTCGAGATGAAACAATGCGATGCAACCGTGTCAAAAAGAAATTTTGCAGGAATATCGTTAACAGGAAGGTTACCCATGATGACATCTGACGAGTCCTCTGCCTGAGCTGCATTCATCAAGTTGACCTTGGCGTGCTTGGGGTTATGCTTGACCACAATTGTACTTTCCGATCTCACAGGAGGAGGGGGAGGGAGACGCCTCTGAATTGAAGCATTTGTTGGCATAGTGACCCTTCTGTTGGCACTTGTTGCACGTGACCTCTGAAAGCGGACAGTGATACGGAGCACTCGATCTTGGAGCTTGAGACAAAGTCTTGTTCTGAAAGCCAGGGTTGGGTGGGTGGGAAGATCCACTGCCACCTTTGCTCTTCTGCAGATATGGCTGACGGAACGGAGGAGGAGGAAGCCAATACTTCTGCTGCTTGGCCACTTGAGTAGAGGAAGAAGGAGTAGCATCTCTGACTCGCTTCTTGGAAGCATCTCTTGTCAGTTGAGCAGCCTCTTGCTTCAATGCCATGTTGTAGAACTCATCGTACCTCAAGGGCTCAAAGAGAACAAGAGCTAGCTGATTTCTTCTCTGAGACCACCCCTGAACTGGATATATCATGCTCTTCTCATCAGGGACGTCCTGCTTAGCAAAGCGGGCGAGCTTCTGACAACTTGTTGTAGTCATAGACAGACAAAGAGCCTTGCTTCAGGTTGCGGAATTCCTCACGCTTGCTTTCAACCACGCTCTGAGGAATATGATGAGCTTTGAAGTCTTGACGGAATTCATCCCAGGTAATCACACGGCCTCCTCTGGAATCCTTGTACTGCTGGAACCATTCTGCATCTTGGTCTTTGAGTTGGAAGGAAGCAAACTTGACAAAGTCCTCAGGCCTGACGTGACTGCACTCGAAATGCTTGCACAATTCCAGAAGCCAATCGTCAGCATCAGTTGCCTCAACACAATTGCTGAAAGTCTTTGGCTGATTTGCAAGGAACTGGTTGAGTGTAGCAAAGTGATTCTGATTGTTGCCTTGGTTGCCTTGGTTCGCTTGATTGCGCTCTTGAAGAATTTGCATGATCAACTGTGTTTGCATTGGTTGCGGCCATCACAGCTTGCCATGCCTCCGGAGGAGGTGGAGGTGGTGGCGGATCAGGATTCGGAGTCGTGCGCGTTGGAGGAGCCATCCTGAAGAGGTTGACATCCATTAGCACATTGATAGACAATATTGAAGCTGAATCCAATGGAATGAAAATTGCAACATATAGTCTTCACATCCGAACAAAATGAACGAATGCATTCCACTTTAAATGGTCACATATCCATAAATTGAGAAGCCACATAGAATTTAGGTAGAGGAATAAATCAACAAGGTACAGATCAAGAACGAATACTCGGTAAGAAATCCCAATCTCAAACCAAATATCCGTGGAAGAAGAACTAGAGCTACAAGAATTCCCACCTATGAAACTCCCGAACCTTTCCGGTTATGCAATCAGGTGTTGGGGATACAGGGGAAGCATAATATCTCACCCAAATCTAGCAAATCCTACATCCAGCTGTATCCATCCTTCAACACATAACCGAGAAAAACTTCGGAAACCATCTACCTCAACCTTCGAAAAGCATCCGTTATACAAGTTATGGCAATACTCCCGAACTCCCGCCCCAGTACTGGGTGGCGTCGAGGTTATCTCACCAACGAAACTGCATAAAAGAGATTTTCGATGTCGGCGTACTAAACTCAGGTATTCCAGAACTGCAACGATAAAATTGTGACGACAACACCTCGGAGCTCAACTCCCCGGGACACTGCCACAACCCCTAAAGACAGGAGGCACCAAGAACAATGTTCTCATCACAAAACCATCGGAACGATTCCAAGATACCCGCGTGATCCTAAATTTTTTTTAGTGAAATTTGAGAAGAGAAGAGTCAAAACTCTACGTCAGGATGCCTTACCAGAGCGATGAAGGGACTGGGAAGTAAAAAGAATTCCTAAACTCTCCGATATATAATTCCTAAATGACTCAAAACATTTTTCTAGACTCAACAACGGCTGCTAAAAACGATCAAGCAGTGGGGCTCCTAAGGTCGGGGAAGGCTCTGATTACCAACTTGTAAACACCTCGATGCGGCTATATCTCCCACGTGTCGAGGCATGACTTAGAGGCATAACCGCATTGAAAGCAATGTCGCAAGTTAGGCAATCTTCACAACATCCCATGTAATATATAGATAATAAAAGGGGAGATACATAGTTGGCTTACACTCTCCACGTCAATCAAAGTACATAAATAGCATTACATCATCCAAACACTCATGGCCCGACTACGGCGCCAAAATAAAAGATCAACCCAACATGCGACACGGTCCCGATCGCCCCAACTGGGCACCACTACTGATCATCAGGGAAAGAAACATAGTAACGGCGTGAGTCCTCGTCGAACTCCCACTTGAGCTCAAGCGCGTCATCTGGAACGGAGTTCATCAGGCCCTGCATCTGGTTTGGAAGTAATCTGTGAGCCACAGGGACTCAGCAATCTCGCACCCTCGCGATCAAGACTATTTAAGCTTATAGGTAAGGCAAGGTAAAATATGTGGAGCTGCAGCAAGCGACTAGCATATATGGTGGCTAACTTCGCAAAAGAGAGCGAGAAGAGAAGGCAAAGCGCGAACGAAGTAAAGAGAACAACCTGCGCAAGCCATTACTCCAACACCGTGTTCACTTCCCGGACTCCGCCGAGAAGAGACCATCACGGTAACACACAGTTGATTCATTTTAATTAAGTTAAGGTTCAAGTTATCTACAACCGGACATTAACAAATTCCCATCTGCCCATAACCGCGGGCACGGCTTTCGAAAGTTCAAATCCCTGCAGGGGAGTCCCAACTTAGCCCATGACAAGCTCTCACGGTCAACGAAGGAATAGACCTCCTCCCGAGACATTCCGATCAGACTCGGTATCCCGGTTCTACAAGACACTTCGACAAGTTAAAACAAATCCAGCAACACCGCCCGAATGTGCCGACAAATCCCGATAGGAGCTGCACATATCTCGTTCTCAGGGCACACTCAGATTGTCTTAGGTACGGGTAGGCCAGCCCAGAGTTGCCCCTGGTGGCCACCGGCAGCTGACAGGTGGACCAACACTCAGAGGAGCACTGGCCCGGGGGGGTTAAAATAAGATGACCCTCGGGCTCCGGAAACCCAAGGGAAAAGAGGCTAGGTGGCAAATGGTAAAACCAAGGTTGGGCATTGCTGGAAAAGCTTTAATCAAGGCGAACTATCAAGGGGTTCCCATTATAACCCAACCGCGTAAGGAACGCAAAATCCGGGAACATAACACCGATATGACGGAAACTAGGGCGGCAAGAGTGGAACAAAACACTAGGCAGAGGCCGAGCCTTCCACCCTTTACCAAGTATATAGATGCATTAGATAACAAGATAATATAATGATATCCCACAAGTAAATAATGTTCCAACAAGGAACGGTCTCCAATCTTCACCTGCAACTAGCAACGCTATAAGAGGGGCTGAGCAAAGCGGTAACATAGCCAATCAACGGTTGCTAGGACATGGTAGGTTAGAGGTTTGACATGGCAATTTGGGAGGCATGATAAGCAAGTGGTAGGCATCGTAGCATAGGCATAGCAAAAGAGCGAGCATCTAGCAAAGCAAAGATAGAAGTGATTTCGAGGGTATGATCATCTTGCCTGCCAAGTTGTCAGAGTTGACTGGATCCTCGAAAGCAAACTCAACGGGATCCTCGTTAGTGAACTCGTCTCCCGGCTCTACCCAAACAAGACAAACAAGCAAACGGAACACAATCAACCATGTACAAAGCTCAAACAACATGATGCAAACATGGTATGCTATGCGGGATGCGATATGTGATGCATATGCAAGATTTGACAAGGAATGAATGAACCTGGCCTCAACTTGGAAATCCAAGCGTTCCACTGGAAAGGTGAGATAAAATCGCTCGAAAACGATATAAAGATCACCGGAATCGGAGTCACGGTTTGGAAATGGCAAGCGATTCAAATATGACACCGGTCTGCGATTTACAGCAAGTAGCCATCTAAATGCAACAAGATGAACATGCTACAACACTCAAACATGACAACAAAATACATGGAAGGGATCCATTCATGATGCTTAACAAAAGATGAACACTGAGCTACGACCAATTCATACATTAACAGGTCCAAACAAGCATGGCAAAAATGCATTTGGTGAACAGATTTCAGACTTATTGAAATTAACACTTGTCTGGAATTTCAGATCAGGTAGCACAATTTGGAGCATGAAAACAATATGCTACAGGGCCTGAACATGGCGAAGTAAAGCATGGCATGGAGCTACTCAAAGAGCTTAACAAAAGTACCTTAGTGACCGCGAGCCAAAAGGGATCAGAAAATACATTTGCATGCATGTGAACATGGAAAAAACATAATCAGTTCACAGACTTAGTGAAAACTGGAGCATGCAAAATCAGATATCAAGTAGGCATGTTTACGAGCTCGATGCACTCACTACAGAGCAAGTCATGACAATATAAGCATACACCCATCAAGAATACACATTATTCAAGCTAGACATGGCAAGAACAATAACATAGCATGCACGGATCAACTACAACATCCTCGGCAAAATCGCTAACAAGTAGATAATCTGCCCAGATTCACGAAATAGCAAAAGTAGAGCTCGATTGACTCAAGCTAGGGTGCTCCATAATTGCAAACAAATACATGGATGGATAGAGCACTACAAGATTAACAAAACATCCTTACTGATCATCCTCAAAAGAGGCACAGATCACTAGGAAACAACATGAACATATGGCATATTGAGATAAACATATCAAGGACTTAGTGGAATTGCTAAGTCCCTGAAATCAGCATTAACGATTGCTCCACTTTGCAAGCTTGTGCTAGTCAGAACACAAATCACAAAAATACATGGGTTGCACCTCTGGATAGATGGCAAAACATATAAGAAAACTCATGTAGAGCTCAGGGGCATATCATGCACACAATAATCATGGCAAAAATGACAAATATCTAATTGGAGCAGCAGATCTGACAATTATCTCAAATAGCATTCTTCCAACAGCATTTCGGGCATCAAGATGAACTCCAATGAAAATGATGCAATGATATGAAATGATGTACTCTCTGAGATGAACATTTTGATATGCTATATGCCCAAAACGGAGCTACGATGCAAAGTTACGGCATGACGAACATAGCAAAATACTTAGGGTTACGGGGCGAAAAGTCAACCGGATCTATTCCCAGATCTAGATCCAGCCCGAGTACTGTAGCGGCGGCGCGGTCTTTGAGGTTCGCCAGAGTCGGAGTCGGACTTGCCGGAGAGGGAGTTGGAGGGCGCCGGAGGAGGGGAAGAAGGCCGGGGCGGCGGTGGCAATGGCGGTGGCCGGCGATGGCGGCGGAGGAAGCTCCGGCTCCTGCCGCCGAGGGGCGAGGCAGCCGCCGGCGAGGTCGTGCTGCAGCACGGTGCCACGGGCCGCCGGAGATGGAGGCAAGGCGGCACTGGCTCGCCGCGGACGTTGAAGACGAAGGCGCGGGCGGCGGGAGGAGATGGGCCGGGGAGGGCCCGCCGCGGGTTCTCCGGGCCTCGCTGTGGGGACGGCCGGCGGTGCCACGTGGCAGCCAGCCACTAGTGAGGGGTGGCGGCGCGATTCCGTCCGCCCGGGACGGACGTGTCCGGCGGTGGACGAGGAGATTCTTTTAGGGTTTGGAAGGAGGGGATCCGGAAATTTCGAGGAGGGGTCTATATATAGAGGTAGAGGGAGCTAGGAGAGTCCAAATGAGGTGCGGTTTTCGGCCACGTGATCGTGATCGAACGCTCTATATGATGGAGAGGGTTTTGGTGGGTTTTGGGCCAAATTGGAGGGGTGTTGGGCGCAACACACACGAGCTGTGGAGGGTGGGGGTTTTTTGGCGTTGGAGCATCAAACGTAGTCCAAATGGTATGAAACTTGACAGGTGGTCTACCGGTAGTAAACCAAGGCCGCTTGGCAAGTCTCGGTCCAATCCGGAAATGTTTAATCCTCACACATGAAAGAAAAGTAGAAATGACCACCGGAGGTGAACGGAGCGCCGAAATGCAAAACGGACAACGGGGAAAATGCTCGAATGCATGAGACGAACACGTATGCAAATGCAATGCACATGATGACATGATATGAGATGCATGACAACCACAATAACACACGGAGACAAAAACCCGAACCCGAGAAAATAAAATAACTTAACGCCGGAAACGGCAAGAGTTGGATTACATATTAGGTAAATCATATCCGGGGTGTTACAACACTCCACCACTACGAAAGGATCTCGTCCCGAGATCTAGGACTGAAAGAACGCCGGGTACTCAGAACGGAGGTGATCCTCGCGTTCCCAGGTAGCTTCACGGTCGGAATGGTGTGACCACTTGACTTTGAGGAATTTGATTGACTTGTTGCGAGACTTGCGTTCAGTCTCTTCAAGAATAGCCACGGGGTGCTCATGATAAGAGAGATCTGCTTGGAGCTCAATGTCTTCGAAGTTGACGGTGCGGTCAGGAGGCTTGAAGCACTTGCGGAGCTGAGAGACATGGAACACGTCATGCACATTTGCAAAGTTTGAAGGATGCTCGAGTTGATAGGCAAGATCGCCTCTCTTGCTGACGATCTTGAAAGGTCCCACGTATCTGGGGGCAAGCTTCCCTTTGATACCGAAGCGACGAGTACCTTTCATTGGAGAGACGCGGAGGTAAATATGATCTCTGATCTCGAAAGCCAAATCACGGTGTTTACTATCATAGTAGCCCTTCTGGCGGGATTAGGCTGCTTTGAGGTTATCTCGAATGACTTTGCACATTTCCTCTGCCTCTGTGATTAAGTCATTTCCCAGGAGTTGACGTACACCGGTTTCAGACCAGTTGAGAGGGGCATGACACTTCCTGCCATACATAATTTCAAATGGGGCCTTGCCCGAACTTGCTTGAAAACTATTGTTGTAGGAGAATTCAGCATATGGAAGACAATCCTCCCACTTCATGGCGAAGGAGATCACACAAGCCCCGAGCATATCTTCAAGAATCTGGTTGACACGCTCGACTTGACCGCTAGTTTGAGGGTGGAAAGCTGTGCTGAAGCGGATGTTGGTGCCCATGGCCTTCTGAAAAGAATCCCAAAACTTGGAGGTAAAGATGCTGCCACGGTCTGAAGAGATCACTTGTGGAATACCGTGCAGAGAGACAATCCGGGAGGTGTAGAGCTCCGCCAATTGAGCTGCAGTGATTGACTCTTTGATAGGCAGAAAGTGAGCCACTTTAGTGAGTTTGTCGATGACAATGAATATAGCATCATTGCCACGTTTGGACTTTGGAAACCCAGTCACGAAGTCCATCTCAATGTGGTCGAACTTCCATTCTGGAATGGCAAGAGGTTGGAGGAGACTAGTTAGCCTTTGGTGTTCTGCCTTCACTCTTCTACAGAGATCACATTCATTCATGAACTGAGCAATCTCGCACTTCATTCGAGTCCACCAATAAGCCTGCTTGTGGTCCTGATACATCTTCGTGCTTCCAGGGTGGATAGAGAGGAGAGAATTGTGAGCCTCGTTCATGATCACTTTACGAAGGTCACCTTTGGGCACAACAATACGATCCTCGAAGAAGAGAGTATCCTTGTCATCAAGGCGGTAGCACTTGTACTTGGGTTGACTCTTGGCAATCCCAATCTTCACCTTTTTCACCATAGCATCAAGAAGCTGGCTTGGCGAATCTGGTCTTCCAAGGTAGGAGAGACTTGAAGGTTGGCGAGGAAACCTTGAGGAACAACTTGCAGATTAAGTTTGCGGAAAGCTTCACAAAGCTCGGGTTGATAAGGCTTGAGAATCAGACTGTTGCAATAAGCCTTCCTGCTCAATGCGTCAGCAATCACATTGGCCTTGCCTGGAGTATACTCGATACTCGGATTATACTCTTGAATCATTTCGACCCATCGAGTCTGCCTGAGGTTGAGATTAGGCTGAGTGAAGATGTACTTGAGACTCTTGTGGTCAGTGAAGATGTCCACTTTTCTTCCCAATAAGAGATGTCTCCAAGTCAAAAGAGCATGCACAACTGCCGCCAACTCGAGGTCATGAGTGGGGTAGTTCTTCTCATTGGGCTTCAACTGGCGAGAGGTATAAGCCACAACTTTCTTCTCTTGCATCAACACTGCACCAAGACATGGGAGAGAGCATCACAAAAGACCTCGTACGGTTGGATTCATCAGGAGGAGTCAGAACTAGAGCAGTGACCAATTTCTCTTTCAAGGTGTTGAAAGCGATGTCACATTCCGGAGACCAAACATACTTGAC
>NW_024114199.1:0-9889 GCF_003073215.2 Triticum urartu
ATGTCTTCGGAGTCGAAGTCGAGCATGTCGGTCAAATTCGTCGATAGTGGCTACTAAGTGGGTGGTGGGTGGGAGCGATTTCTTCGTCATCCGCATCCCAATCCTGCCGAACATAGTTCGGCCAGGACTCTCCTGACAGGGAAGAGAGACCTTAATGAGTTCAGTATGTCGCCGAAGGGCGAGTGCTGAAAAGATATCCGCGGAGGTGAACTCCATGATCGGCGCCCAGTCGGATTCGATAGGCACGGGCGCAGGCGGTTCGGAGTCCGTGGCCGGGGAAGAATCCGGTAGTTCGGCATCACGGCTCCCGTGAAGGGTAAGGTCGATACTCGGCTCGATCGCCGATGAGAGTGCGGCCTCCGTGGCGGGGTCTATCCACCCGTCCATGGATGGCGCAACTGGCTCCGAATTGAGGGTCGGAGCGGTTGCCGGCGCGATCTCCTGAACACAGTCCGATGGCAGAGCTAAATCATGCTCATCGTGACCGTGTGGCGCACTAGGCAGGGGCTCGAATCCGTCGAAGATCAAGTCTCCGCGGATATCGGCCGTGTAGTTTAAGCTTCCAAACCTGACCTGGTGGCCAGGGGCGTAACTCTCGATCTGCTCCAGATGGCCAAGCGAGTTGGCCCGCAGTGCGAAGCCGCCGAATACAAAGATCTGTCCGGGGAGAAAAGTCTCACCCTGACTGCATCGCTATCGATGATCGAAGGAGCCATCAAGCCTAATGATGACGACACAGAGGAACTCTCAATGAAAGCACCAATGTCGGTGTCAAAACCGGCGGATCTCGGGTAGGGGGTCCCGAACTGTGCGTCTAAGGCGGATGGTAACAGGAGGCAGGGGACACGATGTTTTACCCAGGTTTGGGCCCTCTTGATGGAGGTAAAACCCTACGTCCTGCTTGATTATATCTAATATGAGTAGTACAAGAGTTGATCTACCACGAGATCGGAGAGAGGCTAAACCCTAGAAGCTAGCCTATGGTATGATTGTATGTTGTCCTACGGACTAAAACCCTCCGGTTTATATAGACACCGGAGGGGCTAGGGTTACACAAGGTCGGTTACAAAGGAGGAGATATACATATCCGTATTGCCTAGCTTGCCTTCCACGCCAAGTAGAGTCCCATCCGGACACGGACGAAGTCTTCAATCTTGTATCTTCATAGTCCAACAGTCCGGCCAAGGATATAGTCCGGCTGTCGGAGACCCCCTAATCTAGGACTCCCTCAGCCTGGCTCCCACGTTTTGGTACCTTACGTTCCGTTATATCGTCTAAGGTAGCACTGGGAGAACTACTTGCGATTGTGCCCTGGTTCATCCGGATGAGCACCTCAGTAGAGAAAGCCGAAAACTGACTGTCATGATATAGCGAGAGACTGGTCAACCACTCGATGACTCTCGGAATCTTCGGGATTCCTCCACATTAACGAAGGGCCGTTTTCCCGGTCATGTACGTACGCGCCCGTATTCGGACGAGCGCAGAAGTACCAGGGGCTATATAGTAGCCCCACTGTCAAACTCCTATGGCTAAGTGAAAGTGTTAAAGCAATATAGTCTGATTGCCTCGTTCGCTATGCTATCACCTCCTTAACGGACCAAGACGTTGGATCAAGTGTGGATATGCATCTTTTGCGAACACCCCCGCATTATATGCGTGGGGGCGGAAGCCGACGACTGCAAACTTTCAGGTTATATACATATATACATAAACGGCCGCACAGGAGGCATCATAGTACTTTCGGGCAAAAGTATAAATACAGCCTTGATTAATTCAGAAAAACATTGTTTGTACAATGGGACTACATGTCACTGGAAAATAATATTCTTCGAGCACTGAGCCTCTATCAAACGAGCACCTTCAAGGACTTCTTCAAAGTAGTGCTCGAGCAACTCGGCCTATAGCCGAACCCTGTGCCGCAACAGTGGTGGCCTCCATCTCCGCCCAGTATGTTTTGACACGGGCAAGGGCCATCCGCGCACCTTCTATGCACGCTGATCTCTTTACAGCATCGATGCGTGGCACAGCTTCAAGGAATTGTTGCACTAAGCTAAAATAGCTACTCGGCCTTGGCCCTCCCGGCCACAGGTGATCCACAACGGACCTCATGGCAAGTCCGGACAACCTATGGAGCTCGGCCCAACCGGTCAATCGCTCATTCAGCAGCAGCGGACGGACTGGAGCGTGAAACTGTGACCAGAACAGCTTCTCCACTTCGGGACCTTTCTGATCCTTGAAGTACTCGGCCGCATCAGCAGCACTTGCAGCCAAATCCATGTACTGTCCGCAGAACTCCATAGCCGGTCCAGAGGAGCATACTTCGGATCTCCGAACTTAGTCCGCAACAAGAAGGGCTTCCCAGAAACGATATCCGCAGCTTGATTCAGCTCCTCCTTCGTCGCTCTAATTTTGGAGCGGGCTTCCTTGGCAGCCACCCAGGCCTTCTCCAGGGAGTCCTGGATTAGGGGGTCTTCGGACAGCCAGACTATATCCTTTGGCCGGACTATTGGACTATGAAGATACAAGATTGAAGACTTCGTCCCATGTCCGGATGGGACTCTACTTGGCGTGGAAGGCAAGCTAGGCAATACGGATATGTATATCTCCTCCTTTGTAACCGACCTTGTGTAACCCTAGCCCCCTCCGGTGTCTATATAAACCAGAGGGTTTTAGTCCATAGGCAACATACAATCATACCATAGGCTAGCTTCTAGGGTTTAGCCTCTCTGATCTCGTGGTAGATCTACTCTTGTAATACTTATATCATCAAGAACAATCAAGCAGGATGTAGGGTATTACCTCCATCGAGAGGGCCCGAACCTGGGTAAAACATCGTGTCCCCTGACTCCTGTTACCATCCGCCTTAGACGCATAGTTCGGGATCCCCTACCCGAGATCCGTCGGTTTTGACACCGACAACGTGGATTTCACATTTCATGGTATCCCTAGTAAGTTTTCCAATGCAAATTCAAATTTAAAAGATGAACAATATGGAGGTGAGAAAACTTTGTATGTATCAAGCATATGACCACACACACACACACACACGCACGAACACAACAACAATCCAATAAGTATAGTGCATCTATTTTTCCAAACCATGCATGTATGACACGAATTCAAAAATACTCCTTCTATTCCTAAATATTAGTCTTTTAGAGAGTTCAACAAGTGACTACATACGGAGCAAAATGAGTGAATCTAGACTCTAAAATATGTCTATATACATCCGTATGTGCCAGTCCATTTGAAGCCTCTAAAAAGACTAATATTTAGGAACGAAGGGAGTAAAATGTAAGACATCCATGGTCCTCAGTTCAATATTTAAAATGAACATGAAACTGAAACATGAATATTAAGTCTAGTACTACAGTACATGCAAATGTTGTGTTTAGGCGGAGCTATGATTGTCGGGGGTCAACCCCTCGACCTTAGATAAAATTGTGGAGCTCTGTTTAGGGTTGTTTAGATTATATTTGTCCCCACCCTCCCAACCACCGATTGGTTGTGCACCCCACCCCTCCTCCCCGGGAGAATATCATGTGCCCCCATACCTTAGATGCTATATGCCGATACGAGTTGCTTGGAGCTTGTAGATCTGAGATATAGCAGCTCACATGATGTGTCTTAATATTTTGCAGGAAACCTTGATGAGTTTGAGAATTGCACACAATTTGTACAAAAACTACTTAGATGCCCTTTGATCCCATATCCAACGACCTCGAAGCTCGTATCACCGTAGCATCTAAGATGAAGGAGGACATCATATTCTCCTGTATGTAAGAATATCATGTGCTACCACACCTTAGATGCTTTGGTGATACAAGCTCTTCGGAGGCGTTGGATTTGTGACCCAACACCTCCTCGGTGGTTCGAATGGTTTTTTGCAGAAAAGCCCCAAAAGAGTTCGGCCACTGCTTACAAGCACAAAGACTGCTCAGATGCCATTGGATCTCAGATCAAACGACCTCCAAGCTCGTATCACCGTAGCATCCAAGCTGCGATAGCACCTTATGTTTTCTCGCACGGGAGAGTATGAGGTGCTCCCGCACCGTAGATTCTATGGTGATACGAGTTCACTGAGATCTAACGGCCCACAGTAGGAGGTTTGAATGTTTTTGCAATATACGGCTGATAGAGTTTGGGAAATGCGCAGAAAGTACAAGTACTACGCATGTGCCATCTGATCACTGATCATACGACCTAGATGCTCATATCACCGTAGCGGGTAATTAAGCTACGGGGAGCACCTAATATGAGCACCGGGGAGCCGTTGGATCGAAGATGCAGCGGCACACACGAGGCCTGAATGTTTTATTTGCAAAAAAACCTTTGGAGAGTTTGGAAATTGCGCATAATTACAAAGACTACTCCCAAGCCATTGGATCTCACTTCCAACGGTGTAAAAACTCGTATCACCATAGTATCTAAGCTGCGGGGTGGATGTGATATTCTATGCCGCTGTCATTTTTGTTCGTAAACTTGCAAAAAACGTGTAACTCGTGCCGTTACTTGTCTAACCGCGCAAAGTGTTTGTTCAAAAAAACCATCCTACACTGAAATATCGGAACAACACACGGGGTCCCACTTGTCATTAATCAAATTTGGACCTAAAACTAACAAATCTGAAAGACGAGATTCGAACTGGCAACCTGGACTACAAAGCGTAAGTCGATAGCCTGAAAAAGAACGGTTGTTGGCTTTGTCCCATAACTTGATTTTATACAGTACTTGCGTTGAGTAGAGTAGAGGGAGTGCCTCGTCAACACGTGCATGACCGTTGTCTCACTTACTGGTGGGTCCCAGGTCTGCGATCTCAATCTCTCTTCTCTCCATCGTCTAACCTTTGCACGGGCACACACGAAGAGCGGCGCTAGCTTGCCGTGGTGTTATTACAACTAAAAGCTTGGAAAATAGAAGAATCGCCTAGAACAAGAGACGTTGTGGCTGGTCGAGACGGAGCTAACCACATCTATCCTCCGTGCCACGTTTGCATGATGAAGCTGTGTGGCTAGTGGGGTGTTTTCGACCGACTGGCTGGGTCCCGAGGTCGAACCATAGGTACTACGTCTGATACAGTATATTTTTACACGCACATTTTTCCTCCGTGCCGAGACGTGGCACACCCTACCGCGCGGTTTCGGGGTCCTCCCGGGTGGTGCACGCATATATTCTTCCTGACGTGGGACGCCCTACCGCGCGTTTTCTGGGTCCTCCTCGGTCGTAGCGCTGAAGCAAGTAAATGAGTCGTCAAATCACGAAAGACCACCTTTCCCGCCGAGTACATCAGTGAAGCACGGTGGCTAGCTAGTTGGGCTAGTTCGACCGATTAGCTAGGCCGCCGCCACATTTGTTTTTTCACCCCTTTTTATCTACTTGCCGGCAGGTAAATTTAAATATCCACCGCGGCGTTGCTCTGGTGTTTGGGTGCGGCAGGATTTTTAATTTTTTGATTGACGGGAGCAGGCGCGGCAGGATTTTTAATTTTTTGATTGACGGGAGCAGGCGCGGCAGCAATTAGTCACGATGACTCCGCTGTAAAAACCCACTGCTCCCTGATGTGAGAAGTCGTCGACTGGTGTTTTACCGTGGTGAAAACCAAAAGATTCCCCGCTCCCTCCGCCTTCCCGTAGATTGCATTGCCTTTCAGCCGTTTCGCCCCCTTTGCTTCCTCTCCCCATTGCTTCTACCTGGTGCCATGGCGGCGCAGCAGATCACGGAGTCCGAGGTGAGGCTCCTGACACAGGAGCTCCATGCCAAGGATGCGGAGCTCAGGGCCAAGGACGTGGAGCTCCGTGAGCTCAAGGAGGAGAGGAGTGCCATGCTCCTCCGTTATGTGCGGGAGTTCATGGAGCTTCAAAAGCGGCAGGCGTCCACCACAAAGATGCTCGAGGCGTCGGCGGCGTTGCTGCAGAAAGCGGGAGATACGATAGGCCGTCAGGGGAGCCGGCTGGAGCGCGAGCGGGCCGATCGTGACGAGGTCCAGGATCGCCTCAGCCACTTGGTGAACCAAGTTGCCACGCACGTGTTGCGGCTGCGCGATGCCTACCGTCGTGCCAGCGCGACGATGCCGGCCGTCGGGCTAAACCCGTTCGACCACCCGGTCGACTTCAACGAGCTGCGGCTTCCTGACCTGGTCTCCTTCTTCACCTATATCTCCGAGGAGCTGAGCCGTCTCCGCGCGATGGTGGGGGCTGAGCTGGACAAGGAGGGGTTGCGGGCTGCCGTCGCCGTTGCCGGGCGAATCCTTTCAGGGCTCCGTCACCGGAATCCATTCGTGCCATTGGACGCCGTCTTTGACGAGCTGGCTCCCGTCGACCGGGAGCGGGCTCTGCGGGCGGTTGCACCCTGCATCACCAACGTCGTGCGCCTCGAGAAGCAGAGGGACTTCGGTGGTGTTTAGGCGCCCTCTGCATGGGCATGTCCATGTCTCGGCGCAACATGACCGTTGGATCAAACTCAGACGGTGCAGATCAGTCACTGTAGCACAAAGCGTGTGGGTGTGTTTGGTTGCATTCTCATCTCAATATAGTTGTTTCCTCTTCGTGTATTTTTGTCAACCTACTAGTGTGGACTCATGCACCCTTCATGCACTCTGCCAAACACCCAAAAGTGGGTCGAGAAGGGAACTTTTGCTCCCATCCCGTGCACCCTTCATACACCCTGCCTAACACTATTCGTGCTTCATATGGTTCATGTTTCGTGAGTACTGTAGCACCGTACTCTCCGTGCACTGTGGACCTAGTTCTGTTAACATTGATCTCACCGTTCATTCTCGACCGGACAGTCGAAAAAGCGGTACTATGTTACATATAGGAGTAGTTGACATGCGCACAACATCATTTGTTATCGTCATATCTTACTACACTAGCAACAAGATTGTGTAGTACTGACGTATGAACCACTGCACATGCCTAGTAGTAGGAGCACTGTGTATGTTCAAGTGGCTGCCGTGTTTCGCACTCCTCCGTCGTAAGAGTGGAAACGCTTGCTGTAATCATTTTTTCTTCAGAAAAACAAGTGGACACGCTCTACCGTGCGGATCCTCCTCCAGCCATGCACTAAATTACTCACTTTCTGATGTGGGACAGCCAGCACCTGGGTCCACCAGCCATGCACTAAATTACTCCGTAGTAGAGTGACGGTAGACTACCCCGATCGAACCGCCGCAGTAATGCCCAATGAGCCGTCAAATCACAAAACCCCCTCCTTTCCAGCAGTAAGTTGGACGGACGAAGCAACCATCATTTCACTCTTCTCTCTCAGCTTCCTCTCTTGAAGAAAACCCCCACTCGCTTCGCTTCTCCCTCATCTCGTTCCTCCTTTCACTCTTCTCTCTCAGCTTCCTCTCTTGGATGGACGCCGGAGCACCGGCCGACGTGATGTCTATGGCTCTGGCCAAAACCGTCGAGGCTCATGGTACGAAGAAGCGCAAGCACCCCGCCGAGACTACCGCAGACAAGCTCAAAGCCATCGCCCTGTCCAAGCCCCCCTCTCCGGGATCCCTCATTAAGCAAGTCCAGGTAATGTCTCTTTGACGATCTTTTTCTCGATCTTGATCGTGTTTTTTCATCTAACACGCAGTACTAGTACTAGTAGTACAACTTTCTGGGTGATCTTGCATGTGATTTTTGTGTGCCAAATGACGGTTCTAAATTCCTCTTTTGACCAAAACATGCGAGAGGTTGACACTGATTTCTTATAGATTACTTTCAACTACTCCCTCTGTCCCAAATTTCTTGTCTTAGATTTGTCTAGATACGGATGTATCTAATACTAAAATGTGACTTGATACATCCGTATCTAGACAAATCTAAGACAAGAATTTTGGGACGGAGGGAGTACTTTATGAACATCAATGCTACCTTTTAAGAGGGTATATTTGCCTCAGTAACTTGTGTTATGGATATTGCATGTAATCCCTCTGCTCTCATGCCTTTGAAGACATGTTCTAGTGTCTTTGTTCACTCATTTCTGTGCGTATATGTAGTCATATATGGAGTATAATATCGAAAATCATCTTATATTTCTGAACGGAGGTAGTAATAAAATATGGTTTCTGTTTGAATTAGAACCAGGTCCGCGGTGGAGATGAAGTTCTCAAAGTCATGCCGTGTGAACTGGAAGACCTGATGATGAGTTCTACTGCTGAACTATCCAGCTGCTGTGTCCTTGTCGCCACGTGTCCTGAACTAGTGTTTTCCTGTAGCATTGTTGTCAGGCGTGTTCTCGAGGCTGTACTTGACCACAACAATTTCCTGGTTGTGCCTTCGATTACGAAGGGTGTGGTTCTTGTAAAGCTTCCCAACAAATCTGATGCGGCCTGTCTTCATCATCATGTTTATGAGTGGAAAGACCACTCTGTTAGGTTCTCCAAGGTTGACAAGATGGTGATGGTGCATGTAGACATCTCACATGAAGTCCATGGCCTAGTCAGTTATGCGGGGTTCATCCCGTAGGTCGGTGGCAAGAAATAGTCTGCAGAGTTTAATTAGTGCAACTTTGCTTGTCTGTAGTAAGTACTATTGTTCAGTACTTGATTTGTGTTTGTGAACCCTGTATTGTTTATTAGTACTGCCGCTTTTGGTGTGTGGTCAGTCCTGAGAACGGTCTATGTTAATGTCTGTCCACTCAATTCAGTCTGTATATTTTGAAGTATCCAGATCATATTTTTTGTGAGGACGGTTTATCAATTATGGTTACACTCCAATATCTGTATGCATTGCAGGGTTTATCGCACCCACCAGGATTTCCAGTCCCATGGATGTTCGGTCCATACGATTTGTCACGACCTTTGGACTGTCCTGCTTGCTGGGAGTAGGCGGGGCCCCTGCATGCCACGCGTAGTTGGACGATCAATCTTCTGTTTAGTACTTCAACATAGTGATTTCCTGGTAAGGATTCACTCGTGTCACATCAAGTAAATCTTATTGATTTACTGTCTAAATCTTATTGATTTAATGTCATGTTTTCTTTCTTTTCCTGCAATTTTACGATG
Source organism: Triticum urartu (assembly GCF_003073215.2). NCBI lineage: Eukaryota > Viridiplantae > Streptophyta > Magnoliopsida > Poales > Poaceae > Triticum > Triticum urartu. The sequence continues at coordinate 8,999 of NW_024114199.1, forward strand.
CAGGTTTTGCCATGTGACATTCATCACAGAATAAACCGTTTGGTTTGCTCTACGATGGCTATTTTTGCAGGTTTCACTTCTTATGTCGTGTCAGTAACGAAGGCACTGTCCATCACTTATATTACTGGAAAAAATTGGATCAGTCTGTTGTCTGAGTACAAGCTGAATCCCTATGATGAACTGCAGTTTGGTTTAACAAAAACGCCACAATTAGTCCTTCTCGCTGTTTAAAAGAAATGAAGAAAAAAACTGGATCACGGTCACGGATCCTAGTCAAGTTAGAAAGCTGATCATAGCAGACCAGACACGATCGCCGCTGTCTCGCACAGATCGAGCACCGGCAGTTGCTCTAGCACTGACAGCGGCAGCAGCTCAGTCTGATCCAGCTGAGGATTGGGCACCGACCGCGTCAGCGGATCAGTCTGATCTACCGGAGGATCGGGCATCGACACCGGCACCTGCTCCGACACCGGCACCAGCTCTACAAGGAGCACCATCTCCGGCAGCAGCAGCGGCTTCGGCACCTGCACCAACACTTGCACTTGCATCTACTCCGGCCCGTGCAGTTGCACCGGCAACAGACTGGGCTGCAGTTCGCACTTCATATACCAAAGTCCTTACAAAAACCGACATGTCCACCTTCTTGGTAAGCATTGGCCGCCCAAGTGCTTCGTTCTTTTTTCTTTCCATGTTGTTTCACATGATTCACTGTGTTGATCTAACTGTTTGGGTATGTCTTCTTGTTTGCAAACAGAGAATTCCTAGAGCAACGAGGGAGTCGTTCAACAATCCGGGCGACCGCGGCCAAGTTTCTCTTACCATGCGCAGCCTTGGTGTGAATGAACCTGCTCAATATACCGTAAGTACAAAGGATGGGATCTCTCTCTTTTT
>NW_024114200.1:0-9262 GCF_003073215.2 Triticum urartu
ATGACCATACTTACTTTCATAGCTGTTTGATTATGTAGCATCACTGCACATGTTAGCCTCGTAATCGTCCATTTGGTGGACATTATAAGATCCGTATGGACTCTTACATAAATTTAGAATCAACCCAATGCTTTTGAAGAGGTTTAGCTCTGCAGTCCTCTTGTAAGGACTGAACGTGGTCTATCACTGTACTTACATTAACAGCTACTCCCTCCGTCCCATAATATAAGAACGTTTTGTACAGTACACCAGTGTTCAAAACACTCTTGTATTATGGGAAGAGGGATTGGTTCATTTTGTAGCATTCTGCATCTTATCTCCCTCGCCCACCATTTACTAAAAAAGATCAGATCTATATTTAATCTTACCAACAAGTAGAATACACAGACAATGCCAGTGCAGAAGTGTAGCCCATTGCTCTTGTCAGTACATTTTGTCCTGTAACGCTTGTACTTCCAGGGATTGGTAGTTGATTATGTAGCATCAATCTGCATCTTATCTTCATTATCCTCTATCCCTTCCAGTATTATCATATCTATAATTACTCTCTACAAAATGTAGAGTACAGGCAATGCTTATGAAGAAGATTATGTGCTGAAATTCTTGAGTTATCCTTCCCTTGACATGGAGAAGGGCATTATAAAGCCGGTGTTAACTGTTAATGTAAGTCAGTCCTTCTAAAGCCTTTATCCTCAACTGCTGTTTAATTTTCTCATACTCCCTATCGTTTACTGCTGTTTAGTTTGCTGTTTCTACCAAAATGCATGTTCGTAAGAACCGTAAGTTCTAAGTTTTACTTGTAAAACCAAATTCCTTATTCATACCATGCACATTACTTAATACTCCCTATATGTATGCTTGTTTTTGTGGATCTATAATCCAGTGTGTGGTGAAGCAGCCCACGTTTGCACCTTGTCATCTCCTGTTTTATCTTACTGATGTGGCTGATGATATGAACAACATGCCATGCACATTATCCAAAATAGCTACGATTAAGTACTGTGACCTTCATCTATGCTTGTTATGTTGACATGGTAATCCAGTAGTGTGGTGAAGCTCCCCGCATTATGAACAATGCCAAATTATGCTATTGATATTTTGAACATACTCTTTATTTTCTAATTTGAAATTGGATAGAATTGACAGAACAGTTATCATCTTTGTTTATACACGTGCAAAACCTGTCATCTCTCTGCTTTGTTTCAGGGTGATATGCCTGATGGCATGCACAAGTCTGCTGAAGGCTGTGAGACAAACCCAACATATATTGCAGCAAAGAAGGCAAAACATCTTGAAGATAGCGAGACAACCCCAAAGTCTTGTCTTGATGCAGTGTTCAAGTTACTTGAGACTAACAGTCAGACAAGCTCACAGAATTCGTTGTCTGAATCAGTTCGACTTCTTCAGTCCCAAGTTCTAGCAGAAAGGCATTCTGCAACTCAACTTCGACTTGAAGTCCTATCTCTAAGAAAGATGCGGAGAACACCATGAGAACCTCATCTAAACAGCTACACCTGGAAGCTATGACCGGACATGCTAGCCTGGTCTCACAGCCCTTGCTCAGCAGCTTGCGCAGCAGTTCCCCTGCAAGCTAACCTTTCTTGAACATCTGGAAGTGGTCTCGGTCAGTATATTTTGTTACGGCTGCAATGGTGCCTAGTTTTGTAATATGCTTCTTCGTTGCGCTTTATGATCACTGGTGGCCGAACTGATGCAGTGGATGTAATATACCTAAATATCCTTTTATGGTGTAGTGTAGGTTATTCTTAGTTACTAATGCCGTAATTTCTTTATGTATAGAGTAGGTTTGTTCTTAATTCCTACTAGTTACGCAGCAGCCCGAAATGAACCCCGGCCCATGATTGTGCGAATCAAATCACGGGCTTTTAACAGGCCAAAATTGTGTGGGTCCTTGTTTGGCCCAATCAGATATCGGCTGCGAGCAGGTCGGATGCAAACCGCGCCGTAGTTAGGCCCAACTATATGACGGGCTTTTAATAGGACGAAATTAATATAGGGCCGAAATGTTAAACGGGCCCTTAACAGGCTAAAAATAATATCAGGCCGAATTACTAAGTGGGCCTTTAGCAAGTGGGCCCAAAAGCATAGTGTCCAGTTGACGGGCCGAATCTGATATGGGCCATAATTGAGCCCAAAGCCTCTTAAAGGGCCGGACCTGATCTGGGCCGTAATTTGGCCCAGAACGTGGTAGGCTTTTAATGGGCTGGATCTCATATGGGCCACTATTAGGCCTGGAGCGTGGCAGGCCATTAATGGACCGGATCAAATATGGGCCGGCATTTGGCCCAAAACATGACAGTCAGTTAATGGGCCAGCCTACTAGGGTCCTCAAAATCTTGTGGGCCTACAGCTGGGCCGGCCCATTAATGTCGGTGAAATCTCGTGGGCCTTTAGCTGGGCCGGCCCATTATGACCCGCAAGAATCTTGTGGGCCTTTACCTGGGCCGGCCCATTATGGCACACAAAAATCTTGTGGGCCTTTACCTGGGCCGGCCCATTATGGCCCGCAAAATCTTGTGGGCCTTTAGCTGGGCCAGCCCATTATGGTCCGCAAAATCTCGTGGGCCTTTAGCTGGGCCGGCCCATTATGGTCCGCAAAATCTCGTGGGCCTTTAGCTGGGCCGCCCATTATGGTCCGCAAAATCTTGTGGGCCTTTAGTTGGGCCGGCCCATTTAAACTTGTTGGGCCGTGCCACGTGTCGACGTATCATAGGCGCCTTCTGTCCAGTGAGTGGATGACATCTGTCCCGACGATGAGCCGACACGTGTTTCCTCTAGCCAATGATGATTTTACACGTGGAAAATCCCCATTGGTCGGGGCTGTTAACGGGTTATCGGATCCAAAACTCGACCCGATAGCTTAACGGCGTTCCGTTACGGTGGATGCCACGTGTCGGTCACCCTTGACGAAAGCACTTCTGTGACGCGCGATTTATCGTCATGGAAGTGGACACTTCCGTGATGATAATTTTGGTAATGTCATGGAACACTTCTACGACAGCACAGGTATGACTATCTTGATTCTGTCATAAATTTGTCATGGATGTACATGCATGACAAAAAAAAGCGACCTACTGTGACAAACACGTATCATCAGGAAGTGTATTTTTTTGTAGTGAATCCTTTAAAGTTTTCCTCATCCATAAAAGTTGTGCACAACAACTACCGGCAGCCACATACTTCGCTTCCGTGGACGAGAGAGACACACAACTTTGCTTCTTGGAAGACCAACTCACCAAAGAGCAACCAAGAAATTGGCACCCTCCGGAAGTGGACTTCCTATCCACTTTGTCTCCCGCCCAATCCGAGTCCGAATAACCTACAAGCTTGAAGTTTGCTCCTCTTGGGTACCATAAGTCAAAGTTTGGGGTATGAGACAAATATCGAAAGATTCGCTTGACCACCACAAAGTGACTTTCCTTAGGTGCGGCTTGAAACCATGCACAAATTCCCACACTCAACATGATATCCGGTCTAGATGCACAAAGGTAAAGCAAGGAGCCAATCATGGAACGATATACCTTTTGATCCACTGCTTTACCATTGGGATCAATGTCTAGTTGGCACTTGGTGGGCATGGGAGTGGAGGCCGGCTTGACATCACTTAGCTTGAATCTCTTGAGCATGTCTTGAGTGTATTTGGCTTGGTTGATGAAGGTTCCTTCTCTCCTTTGCTTCACTTTGAAACCGAGAAAGAACTTCAACTCTCCCATGGAAGACATCTCAAACTTTGAGGTCATGAGAGAGGCAAATTCCTCATTGAAAGCATTGTTAGGGGAACCAAAGATAATGTCATCAACATATAATTGGCACACAAACAACTCCCCTTTGACCTTCTTGGTAAAAAGAGTGGGTTCAATTAGCCCAACTTCAAAACCACGGTCTTGTAACAACTCGGTAAGGTGTTCATACCACGCACGTGGGGCTTGTTTAAGGCCATAGAGTGCCTTATCGAGTTGATACACGTGATCGGGAAAGTAGGGATCCTCGAACCCGGGGGGTTGCTTGACATAAACCAATTCATTAATAGGACCATTAAGAAAAGCACTCTTCACATCCATTTTTTGTAACTTAAAGTTATGATGAGAAGCATATGCAATCAACGTGCGAATGGATTCAAGACAAGCAACGGGAGCAAAGGTTTCACCGTAGTCGATACCCTTGACTTGGGAGTAGCCTTGTGCTACCAAACGAGCCTTGTTGCGAATGATAATCCCATGAGCATCTTGCTTGTTCTTGAATATCCACTTGGTTCCAATGACATTGTGGTTCCCTGTTGGCCTTGGCACCAGTCTCCACACTTTGTTGTGATCGAAGTTGTTGAGTTCCTCATGCATGGCATTGAGCCAATCCGGATCTTCGAGCGCCTCATAGACCTTGTGGGGTTCGACACAAGAGACAAACGCATGATGTTCACAATAGTTTGCTAATTGTCTACGAGTGCTTACCCCCTTTCTTAAGCTTCCAAGCACATTCGTCATGAGATGATCCTTGGTGGAGAGCTTGGAAGCAACCTTGGCGGCACGACGCTCCAATTCCTCCTCGGGGGTGAGACGAGGAGTGGTCACTTGATCATCTTGAGCGTCGTGTTGAGCTTGTTCTTGATCTCGTGGAAGCTCTTGATCTTGAACTTGCTCGGAGGAGGGAGCTTGACCTTGGGCATCACTTGATGTTACAACACCATCTTGAGATTGATCTTGCCCTTGGTCTTGTTCTTGAGGTTGAGGGCCCTCACTTTGTTCTTCTAAAGCGTGTGGGTCTTGGGTTGGTGAAGGTTCCACTTGAGTAGAACATTGTCCTTCTCCTTCGGCCACAAGGGGTTCCTCAATGGTAGGATATGACCAATACCCATTCTTCTTATGGCTTGGGGAGGAATTTCATCACCTACATCACAAGTACCACTATGCTCCACTTGGGAGCCGTTATTCTCATCAAACTCCACGTTACACGTTTCCTCAATAAGTCCCGTGGACTTATTGAGAACACAGTAAGCATGAGAGTTTGTAGCATAACCAACAAATATGCCCTCATAAGCTCTAGCCTCAAATTTAGACAAACGGACACCTTTCTTGAGAATGAAACACTTACACCCAAACACCCGGAAGTACTTGAGGTTGGGCTTGTTACCGGTGAGTATCTCATATGGAGTCTTGTTCAAGCCTTTGCGGAGGTAGAGCCGATTAGATGCATGGCACGTGGTGTTGATGGCTTCGGCCCAAAAGTTGTAGGGAGACTTGAACTCCGCCATCATGGTCCTTGCCGCATCCATCAACGTCTGGTTCTTCCTCTCCGCTACACCATTTTGTTGAGTAAGGTGCGAATATTGATGCTTGATTTCCTCATCACTCAAAAACTCATCCAAGGTGTAGTTCTTGAACTCGGAGCCGTTGTCACTTCTTATTGTCAAGGTATTTGCATTGTGTTGTCGTTGAGCTTCATTTGCAAAGTCGATGATGGTTTGTTGGGTCTCGCTCTTCCTCTTGAAGAAATATACCCAAGTGTATCTTGAATAGTCATCTACAATCACCAAGCAATACTTTCTACCCCCAAGACTATCAAAGGATGGAGGTCCAAAGAGATCCAAGTGAAGGAGCTCCAAAGGCCTCTTCGAGTAGATGATAGTCATGGGAGGGTGAGCCTTCTCATGTAGCTTTCCTTCAATGTAAGCACTGCACGCACGATCTTTGGCAAAACTAACATTTGTTAGTCCACGGACATGGTCCCCCTTGAGAAGACTTTGCAAATATCTCATATTGACGTGTGCTAAACGGCGATGCCAAAGCCATCCCACGTCAACTTTAGCCATTAGGCATGTCACGGTCTTAGTGGGTCGCTTCGAAAAGTTAATCACATAGAGACCGTTCTCGACATGCCCAACAAAGGCTACTTTAAGAGTCTTGCTCCACAAGAGGGCCACAGAATCAATATCAAAGAAAGTGGCAAAGCCCATGAGTGCTAGTTGACGAATGGAAAGTAAATTGTATGCAAGGGACTCAACAAGCATGACCTTCTCGATCGTAAGATCATGAGAAATGACAACTTTGTCGAGTCCCAATACCTTAGAAGATGAGGCATCACCCCACTTGATATTGGTGGGCATGGATGGAATCTTTTGCACGTCCACCACCAAGTCCTTGCTTCCGGTCATATGATTAGTAGCTCCACTATCGAGCAACCATGATCCCCCACCGGAAGCAAACACCTACAAGAGATCAATGCTTGGTTTTAGGTACCCATTTTGTAATGGGTCCTTTGATGTTAGTAACAAGGGTCTTAGGAACCCAAATAGACCATTCAATGTACTCATAAGGAGAACCAACAAATTTGGCATAAACATGCCCATCTCTAGCGTGGCACAACACATAGGAAGGGTTAAAGTCGCCGGCTTTGTGGAGGGAAGCGTTCCCTTCTTGGCATCACTACCCCTCACGGTGTTCTTCTCCTTCTCCTTAGTAGCACCCTCTCCCTCCTTCACAAAGGTTTGCTTGAGAGGAGGAGGTCGTTTGGCCTTGTCATTCTTCTTCTTGTTCTTGGACTTGGGCACGTACACAATCCTTCCTTGCCCACAACTCCCTTTTGGTTGGTCAAGAGGTCATTGAGGCTCTTCTCGCCTTGTATGCAAGACACAAGACCTTTCTCAAGTTGCACCTTTAGCTTAGCGTTCTCCTCAACAAGATGCACATGCTCACAACACGGGTTAGTAGCATTTGCATTATCAATTAACATCATACGAGGAAAAGTGGCTTTCTCCTTGGTTAGCTTTACTTTGTAACATCCCAAATTTTCAATTTGGAATGTTATACATTAGATCATCATTGCATATCAGGTTTTATTGCTTTCCGTTCCGTAATCCTCGAAATCCTAAGCAACTCAAGGACCCTCGGAGAGAGTGGGGGATTTCCCGGTTTTCATATTTGATTCTTTTATCAAATTTTGAAACGAGGATTTTGGTTTTAATTATTTTTCTCTTCGAAAATATTTCATATTAAAATACAAGAGAGGAGATAAGATGACTTCTCCAAAATAAATGAAATGTTGGAGGAAAAATATTAAAATCAAATATTTGTTCCATTTGGATTTTATAGCAATTTTGTTGCATTAGAAAAAAATTGCACGTTTTCAAAATTGCATTTTAGGGCCAAGAAAATGGTCATCTCGTTCTAAATATTTTATTTACACGGTGAATTTTTTTTGGCATTTTTAAATTTTTATTTATTTTTCTAGGATTTTATTTCCGTCGGAAAAATTATTTAAAAAAAGAGTTCCCGCGCCCGACTGGGCCTAAGGCCCAGCCGAGCCAGGCCGGCCCGCCCGTGCCACCGCCTCCCTCGCCCGCGCCGCCGTGCCCGGCATGGACGCCGAGGAGAGTCCGGCTCGGACTCCTCCCCGGGCGCCCCCTCGCCCAAGCAAGCCGCCGCCCCCACCCCCTTTATAAGCCGCCACCCCGCCACCCAAACCGCCACCCCGCCGCCTGCCCCGCCGCCCCAAGCCGCCGCCACCGCTTGCCGCCGCCGCCGTCTGCCTCGCCGCCGCCGCAGCCGCAGCTGAGCCCCGCCGCCGCCGCTTGCTGCCGCCGCCGCCCGACCCTGCCCCGCCGGAGCCCCTCGCCGGAGATAGTCGCCGGATCCGCCGCCGGTTTTTCTTTCTAAAACCATTCGTTTTTTTTTTAAACCCTAGATTCGTTTTTTTTCGGATCGCCGGTTTTTCTTGGTTTTTCTAGTTAGCGGACGTTCGTCCGAACGTTCGTTTTAACGAATGGTTCCTTCGCCCGTTAGATACAACTAACGAACGCTCGTTCATTAGTCTGTTCGTCAGTTTTCTTTTATCGGATTTAATCCGTGATTTTCTCTGATCGCGATTTCTGATCCGATCTTAGTTTCTGTTTATCTTTTCGCTCGTTAGTCGGAATCAGGCGATTCAAGCGCCTGGAGTTTCGTCTCGAAACCCTCTTTCCGTTTAACCAACTCAAACAAGTTCTCTCTACTATAAAATTTGACCTAGTTTCAGATTAGTAAACGAAGCTTCTCTTTTTCGCCGTTTGAGTTTCATTGCTCCGTTTGATTTGATTCTTTTTTGCGAACCAGAGTTCTTAACTTGAACTTTCTAGTCAACCTCTTTTATTTGAGTTTTGCTTGTGCATCGTTGCTTGTTACTTATGTAAGCTATTGTTTGCTTGCGATAGAACACCCGGAGTGCGAAGCGTGCTACTACGAGTCCCTAGGTTTCGCAGATCGTCAGCAAGGCAAGTAACACTTTGATCATACCCCTTTATCACCCAGTTTTTATGCATTAGTTCCAATCCTCAAACATTGCATGATTAGGACATCATTAACTTGTGGGTTGGGAAGTAGTTGATGAGGTAGAACCTATTGCCCTGTTACATTCAAACCCTTGGGAGTTACTCTACGTTGCTTATATTACTATGCTATGCTATGCTCGTAGACGTGGTTTGGGTTTGAGTGAAATCCATGACAGATGTGAGATTGTTAAATAATGGTTCAACTTAAGGTGGCAACTTAATCAAACAACTGGGTGGATTGAGGCACCTGGAGTACCCAGTGTTGCCTGTATTTTTTTGGAAATCCCGGAGTACCCGTGTGATCTTCCTATGGACCGCCACCCAGGCTCAAAGGGAACTGAGATGATTCATGCTAGAAACTTCCGTGTGCAGCCACAAGCTATTATGGGCTCTAGCATAGTTGAGTAAGTTACGTGAAGCTCTTGAAGAGGCAGATCAGCAGGTAGTGGGATGTAGGTTTGGTATGGTCTGTCCGGAGTAGAGAGTTAATGTTTCTGAAATGTGTCTCGGTCATCCGTTTCTCAAACACCATGTAGTGCGAGAAATCCAACGGAGATCGAGTCTTGTGGGGAAAAGTGCGCAAACCTCTGCAGAGTGTACAACTAATCATGGTTAGCCGTGTCCCCGGTTATGGACAATTCTTGAGTATCTAGTACTTGGGTTATCACATGTATCTCATCATGTTTAATTAATATTGTTGGGTTGTTAATCACTTTAATTGGGATTGAGTTGGAGGAACCTTCTCAATGATGTTTCAACTACCATGATAGTAAATAAAAATCTATTCCTTTGTTGTAGGGAAAAATTGGCTTTTCGCAAAACTGTAACCATAGAGCTTTCCACCAGCCAAATATGCATGTAGTGATAGCATTATTCTGTTCTTTGCTCTACTGTTCTTTGCCAGCATATTCCATGTGCTGACCCGTTTTCGGGCTGCAACAT